>NC_081228.1:6485575-6605575 GCF_902713425.1 Acipenser ruthenus
AATATTACAAACCAGGATGAAATATCACTGCAGCATTGCAATTACCAGGCACTGCGATTTGCCCTCAAGTCATCCTGGCGACATGCAAACTGTCGGAATGTGTCACTAATGGCAGCATGTTTTTGTTATTTTTTTTCTCCCTTCTAACCTAATTAATATGACAGATTGTATCAAATTCAGGAAAACAGGGAGCAGTATTTAAACCCTGATCAAACAACACGGATATGACAGCTTATACATCACCTCCCTATCTTCTCTGAGATTGAACACATCACTTGTAATTCTGCAGTCCTCGCAGACACAGAATCTTAAACACCCTATTCCTGACTGCGTACCTGGAATGCACCACCTGAACTCCAAGTAGTGTTCATGCACTGACAGGCCAAAGCATGAGAGTGGCCGGCTACCATTGCTTCCAGGGCTTTGTGCAAGCAGGACTGTGCTGTCCAGCGTTGAAGGTTCCTGTGATTTGGACCATGTAGCACAGCTGTTACTACTCACAATGTGTTAGTCGGTCTGCAGGATCGAGTTGTGCTTTTTGAGTGATGGTTTTCTGCAAGCCATTCCAAAAACACCCCTGGGTGACTCTCTCTTGATGGACACTGCAGTTCTCTCTCGATGGACACTGCAGTTCTCTCTCGATGGACACTGCAGTTCTCTCTCGATGGACACTGCAGTTCTCTCTCGATGGACACTGCAGTTCTCTCTCGATGGACACTGCAGTTCTCTCTCAATGGACACTGCAGTTCTCTCTTGATAGACACTGCAGTTCTCTCTCGATGGACACTGCAGTTCTCTCTTGATGGACACTGCAGTTCTCTCTCGATGGACACTGCAGTTCTCTCTCGATGGACACTGCAGTTCTCTCTTGATAGACACTGCAGTTCTCTCTCGATGGACACTGCAGTTCTCTCTCGATAGACACTGCAGTTCTCTCTTGATAGACACTGCAGTTCTCTATCGATGGACACTGCAGTTCTCTCTCGATAGACACTGCAGTTCTCTCTTGATAGACACTGCAGTTCTCTCTCGATGGACACTGCAGTTCTCTCTCGATAGACACTGCAGTTCTCTCTCGATGGACACTGCAGTTCTCTCTCGATGGACACTGCAGTTCTCTCTCGATGGACACTGCAGTTCTCTCTCGATAGACACTGCAGTTCTCTCTCGATGGACACTGCAGTTCTCTCTCGATGGACACTGCAGTTCTCTCTCGATGGACACTGCAGTTCTCTCTCGATGGACACTGCAGTTCTCTCTTGATGGACACTGCAGTTCTCTCTCGATGGACACTGCAGTTCTCTCTCGATGGACACTGCAGTTCTCTCTCGATGGACACTGCAGTTCTCTCTCGATGGACACTGCAGTTCTCTCTCGATGGACACTGCAGTTCTCTCTTGATAGACACTGCAGTTCTCTCTCGATGGACACTGCAGTTCTCTCTCGATGGACACTGCAGTTCTCTCTCGATGGACACTGCAGTTCTCTCTCGATGGACACTGCAGTTCTCTCTCGATGGACACTGCAGTTCTCTCTCGATGGACACTGCAGTTCTCTCTCGATGGACACTGCAGTTCTCTCTCGATGGACACTGCAGTTCTCTCTCAATGGACACTGCAGTTCTCCCACTGTCACGTCCCTTTGCAAGGGAGATACTTTATACTTTGGAACAGTAAGTGTGTATTACTTTATTAACAGAGACTTTTTATATTAGTTTATTTGGGTAACACTGTGGAGTAGTGGTTAGGGCTCTGTACTCTCGACTAGAGGGGCGTGGGTTCAATCCCAGGTGGGGGACACTGCTGCTGTATTCTGTTATTATTATTTGTTTATTTAGCAGACACCTTTATCCAAGGCGACTTGCAGAGACTAGGGTGTGTGAACTATGCATCAGCTGCAGAGTCACTTACAACTACATCTCACCCGAAAGACGGAGCACAAGGAGGTTAAGTGATTTGCTCAGGGTCACACAATGAGTCAGTGGCTGAGGTGGGATTTGAACCGGGGACCTCCTGGTTACAAGCCCTTTTCGTTAACCACTGGACCATACAGCCTCCTTATCTATGTAGTCCAGGTTTGTATGTATATATAGGATTAACCTATATGCAAATTTTGCTATAGCGTAGGGCTATACCTAGATTGCTCCAGTAAAAAACCCAACTGTATAAATGGGTAATTGTATGTAAAATAAATAAATAAATAATGTGATATCTGTATAATGTGATATCTTGTAACAATTGTAAGTCGACCCTGGATAAGGGCGTCTGCTAAGAAATATAACAATAATATACAGTAGAATTGTCAATACAGTTTACAGTTCAAATAACATGAATAGGCATTTGTTTGTAACATGCTCAATATTACGCACCATTGAACAAAGATTAAAGGGGACATAAGGACCTTTTTATTTTATTGTGTTACATGGTCCCATGTGTTGCTACAAAGTGTGTGTATTATTTTAATTTTTTTTTTACATTTTGACCACTCAGGACTACATTTCCCATCATCCTCCTGCTCACTGGTAAATCCATCTCAGTTACACATGTGAGCAGGAGGATGATGGGAAATGTATTTCTGAGAGGTCCATGCAGGTACATCGGAAGCCATCTTGAGGCAGGGAATGCAATTTAAAAGTTTAAAAAAGTGGTCAAAATGTAAAAAAAAATAATAATTAAAGCAATACACACACCTTGCGTAAACAGTTGTAGCAACACATGGGAACATGAAACACAATCAAAAGGTCCTTATGTGCCCTTTAACCAGTTCTATTTTAGTACCAGGTTGACCCTTAAGAAATCACTGTGATTGGTTGATTTGGTGACGTCTCTTTGCAAAGCGACGACGTCGCTGAAAGGGTTAGGGAGCGTGTGAGTGTCTCAGCTCTGAATGGAGGATTCATGCTGAGCTTTCAGCATTAACTAAATAAATACAAATAAAAAGTGCTAGGAAAAGAAAAGCAATGAAATGGAATGACTTCTTTCAGCTGCCTAGGATTAGTCTTTGTCTGCGATATTTCATTTCCATTACAACTCAATTTGCAGATGGTGCACAAAGCAGTTTGCAGAAGCCTCTCCTAAATCACTCTGACAATACTTTATTAAGGCTGGAAATAAAGGAATCAATCCGGCATTCCATTCTCAATCCGGGGACGATTACCAGACATTTAATTGCAGACAAAAAGGGTTTAACATGGAAATCCCTGTAAAGTTTACCAGTATCTTTGAAATGAGTTCTGCCGTGTTCTGATAAGCACGCCTCTTATTTCATCAGCTGAAGTTTTCTGCACTACAGACCCACATATTGTAATTGACCCCTGTGTGTCCTCAGCACTGCCCCTTATAGAGTGGGGTGACACCTCACTGCATCGGTCAACATTTTAAGATTAAAGACTTACTTTTATTATTTAGCCTTTTATAACCTAATGTATAAGAATCATTGTTTTGGTGCATCCAGTAAAAGCACTCGCATAGAGATGTGCTCTATAGTCTGGGCATTGTCGGTTCAAGTCCAGGCTATTCCTTTGCCAACCGAGGACGGGAGCTCCCAGGGGGCGGCACGCAATTGGCCGACCGCCGCCCGGGTGGGGAGGGCCTAGGTCGGCCAGGGTGTTCTCGGCTAACCGCGCACCAGCGACTCCTGTGGTCTGGCCGGGCGCCTGCGGGCTTGCCTGTAAGCTGCCCAGAGCTGCGTTGTCCTCCGACGCTGTAGCTCTGGGTGGCTGCATTGTGAGTCTGCAGTGTGTAAAGAACCAGTCAGCTGACGGCACACGCTTCGGAGGACAGCGTGTGTTCGTCTTCGCCGCTCCCAAGTCAGCGAGGGGGTGGTTGCGGTGAGCTGAGGTAAACAAAAATAATTGGACACTATTAAATTGGGAATTGGCAACTACTAAATTAAAAAAAAAAGTAATTTCCCCGACAGTACATTGTAAAAAAAGTAATTATTTAGGCAAGCATTCATTAAAATTACAGTTATTTAATCTGTCCTTCTTATTCAGTATTATTTGCTTTAATTGTTTTTTATTGTTAGGGCTTATTGATATTATTATAATGATGTGTTGTTACTTTGTAATTTTGTACAACTTCTTGATAATGCATGCTTTTACTGACATGTAAAGCGCTTTGAGACACTGTGGAGTGAAAGGCGCTGTATAAATACTGCACAGTTTGGCACAGTTTAAGATCCTTGCCACCTAGCCTTTGTGAGGAGCGACTGCAGAACAGGGTGCTGCCAGCTTCTGCCAGCCTCCCTCTCCCCTCCACAGCAGAGTAATTGGTGAGATGAATTCATGCAGACAGGAATTGTGATTTTTAAGGACCCAATCTAAATGCAATATAGGGCTGTAAAATAAATATGTTTTTAGAACTGTGGGCAACAAATATGCAATTATAGATTTTTGCCAACAAGCCCCAGATTTGCTTATGAAAGGCAGACCGTGTAATTAGGTTTACTATAGCTGGGCTAATTGAGTGAGGCTTTACTGTTGTTGTTTAGAGTGGGTATTGCAGCGGGGGCTGTGTGCAATGCTGTACAGCTCTGTGTGTGTCTCGCTGTGCTGGGGTTCTGTTGTTGTTTAGAGTGTGTATTGCAGCGGGGGCTGTGTGCAATGCTGTACACCTCTGTGTTTCTGGCTGTGCTGGGGTTCTGTTGTTGTTTAGCGTGGGTATTGCAGCGGGGGCTGTGTGCAATGCTGTACAGCTCGTATGTGTCTCGCTGTGCTGGGGTTCTGTTGTTGTTTAGAGTGGGTATTGCAGCGGGGGCTGTGTGCAATGCTGTACAGCTCTGTGTGTGTCTTGCTGTGCTGGGGTTCTGTTGGTGTTTAGAGTGGGTATTGCAGCGGGGGCTGTGTGCAATGCTGTACAGCTCGTGTGTGTCTCGCTGTGCTGGGGTTCTGTTGGTGTTTAGAGTGTGTATTGCAGCGGGGGCTGTGTGCAATGCTGTACAGCTCGTGTGTGTCTCGCTGTGCTGGGGTTCTGTTGTTGTTTAGAGTGGGTATTGCAGCGGGGGCTGTGTGCAATGCTGTACAGCTCGTATGTGTCTCGCTGTGCTGGGGTTCTGTTGGTGTTTAGAGTGGGTATTGCAGCGGGGGCTGTGTGCAATGCTGTACAGCTCTGTGTGTGTCTTGCTGTGCTGGGGTTCTGTTGGTGTTTAGAGTGGGTATTGCAGCGGGGGCTGTGTGCAATGCTGTACAGCTCGTGTGTGTCTCGCTGTGCTGGGGCGTGCAAGCACCTCAGTCTGCAAGGTTAATTGTGGCTGTTTTTAACAGGATTTTTAAAGAATTAATTTGTTTAGCAACAGACCATGTTTACTCAACTTTGGGACAGATTTACAGTATCAGCGTCTTTTCACACTGTTTTTTGAGTTCTAGAGAAACCAAACTGTACTGTGGATGTTACAGCTAACTAGTAACTGTTACACGCGTTATAACAAACAGTTCAGTTTTCCTTTTACAAAAAAAACATTTACATTGTCTCCAAGTATACAGTAATAACAAGTGCAGTTACGTAATAAGAATCTCCATAATAATCCCTAATTTGTATCCTTCGATCAGTGCTGCCTATGGTAGCACCCTAATGACAATGTCATGGCAGGTACCAGAGTTCTATTTGTTCAGTCCTTCCTCAGTAGTGTTAAAAATTTGATTTTGCATCGTGGTTTTGAACTGTAACCGAAGATCAAGTGGAGTCTGTCTGAAGAGCGTTACAGTAGCATGTCCATCACAAAACGTTACAGAGGTGAGGTGAAGCCAGACCCCCCCCCCTCTTTCCTCCTCTGATAGATGCAAAGACTTTTCAAGCCTTTCTCCTCACTGCCCAGCTGTCTATTTTCAAAGGTTCATTATCTTCATAATGCAGCATTTATCAATTTCAACTGCGCTGCCGTGCATTGTGATCGTAGAGCAGACTGAACACATGGCAGCTGGGTGCTGTTTTATCTTCTTGCAGTGCTCGTTACTGTCAAGCTTGTGCAGATGTGCAGCCTCAGGAGAGAGGTGTTCATTTGTAATACTAGCTCATTGCGCTACCCCTTCGGATATGTGTTGAATTAAACCATTCATATTTTTAAATGTCATGCTGAAATACCACGCTGCGTACGTTTCCAGCAAAGATTTATTTGTTATAAAAAAAAAGAAAGAATTGCATTTTAATCACATTCGACTCCAGACGAAGCAGCAATAATTCTCAGGGTAATTGAATGGAATGCGCCCATTCACATCATACATGAAATACTGTAACAAGCCCACAATAAATGCTTTTGAGTTCGCTGTGGAAGCGCCCTCCTCCCTGCAAATGTATTACTTCCAAAATGTCTCATCTCTAAAAACAACATCACTCTGAAAGACAATCTCATTCAGTCTGGGATCAGAAACATGTACACTTCGATAATGGAACCGACTCAATTAAAATCAATGTAAGCTTACTCATTATTCTTCATTTAGCTGATACCTTTAGGTTATTTGGGATGATCACGGAGACTCTTGTACAGACTACTCCATGCCATAGGGGGCGCTGTAGCTAAATGCTGATCAGCCAACCCAGGACCTTCTCCAAGGCACTTGATAAGTAAGTGCAAGACTAGATTGTAAACTATACTTGGGTATATTTACCTGTAGCAACAAACCTAGTTAACCTGACTACAAACCTATTACAGTTTTACACACAAGAAGTACACAGTGAAATTACCTTCTACAATTAAGTGACATCCAATTTAAAGAAGCCAGTAACTGGCAGTGATGGGTTTGAGGGTATTTTGAATATTAGGAAAATGTAGATGCTTCTCAATCTCAGTTTAATCCAATCACAGGGATGGAACCAGTACAGAGCCCCCTAGCACTGACACGCAGAGCCCTGAAAGAGCTCTGGTTCTGAGAGAACACAAAGAGGTTCTACAGGGTTATGTTCCAATGGACCTCAATGGGAATTGAGTGTTCTGTTCCAAAGATCTCAAATGGAATAGAATGGACCTCAATGTTCTGTTGGAATTGACCTCTAAGGGAATAGAACGCTCCCTTGCTACGGATCTCAATTGGAAAGGAATGGATCTAGGAACAGAATGTTCCGTTACGATGGATCACAATGGGAATAGAATATTGACATAAACCTGATAAACCACCTAGTGGCATAGTTTATCTGATGGATTCTTTTTTTCTGCACGTCCCCAGCTAAAAGCAAATCACCTCCTTTCTTGTAGGTCGTTGCCGTGTGTCGATGTGTTGTGATGGTCCTGTCAGAGAGCCAGGCCGCCTCTCTTTAATCAGCATCGTCGCCGACGCGCAGACAGGACCTGCATTCTGAGGCTGTTAATGACTGTTTTTACAGCCCGGGACTCTGTCAGTGATGAACGGGTTGATTCCTGAGGGGGATGTCAGCGGCAGAGCAGATGCTGGTGTCATCCCCATTTTCTATGCATTAAATCCACTAGCAGGAGCGTCACGATTGAAGCAGTTTATTTTACAGCAGTCAGCAGATAGCTGGAGTATCAAATCCAAGGTGCAACTGCGCTGTATCTAATCTGGTTCTGCAATTTCAGATAATACTTGTTTTTTACTAACTTGGTGTGTGGATATATCTGTGAGAATAATATTCACTAAACAAATACACTGGCCATCGACACATGCTCAAGTGTTAGAAATCCAGCAACCATGCCATTGGGAGCAAATCTAACTAACCAGTAATGAGTTCATTTGAATGGCTTCATGGAAATAGTGCTGGATCCATGGGGTTATGGAATTAGTTTCAGGCAATGTTTCGTTATATAATTTGGACTGGGTAGCTTTAGGTTGCTTGAAATGTTTAAAATGAGTTTCAAGACTCTTGAGTCACGTTTAGCTGTAGCGGGTATCTACCGCTATCTAGAGGTCTACCTGCGCTGGACTCACACCCTGATCTGGGAGGGTTACAATCTTGTTTCTGCAGTGATTCAGGGAGCGGTTCAGAGTCTGTAGAGGTGCTGGCGGGTCTCTACCTGCGCTGGACTCACACCCTGATCTGTGAGGGTTACACTCTTGTTTCTGCAGTGATTCAGGGAGCGGTTCAGAGTCTGTAGAGGTGCTGGTGGGTCTCTACCTGCGCTGGACTCACACCCTGATCTGTGAGGGTTACACTCTTGTTTCTGCAGTGATTCAGGGAGCGGTTCAGAGTCTGTAGAGGTGCTGGCGGGTCTCTACCTGCGCTGGACTCACACCCTGATCTGTGAGGGTTACACTCTCGTTTCTGCAGTGATTCAGGGAGCGGTTCAGAGTCTGTAGAGGTGCTGGTGGGTCTCTACCTGCGCTGGACTCACACCCTGATCTGTGAGGGTTACACTCTTGTTTCTGCAGTGATTCAGGGAGCGGTTCAGAGTCTGTAGAGGTGCTGGCGGGTATCTACCTGCGCTGGACTCACACCCTGATCTGTGAGGGTTACAGTCTTGTTTCTGCAGTGATTCAGGGAGCGGTTCAGAGTCTGTAGAGGTGCTGGCGGGTCTCTACCTGCGCTGGACTCACACCCTGATCTGTGAGGGTTACACTCTTGTTTCTGCAGTGATTCAGGGAGCGGTTCAGAGTCTGTAGAGGTGCTGGCGGGTCTCTACCTGCGCTGGACTCACACCCTGATCTGTGAGGGTTACACTCTTGTTTCTGCAGTGATTCAGGGAGCGGTTCAGAGTCTGTAGAGGTGCTGGTGGGTATCTACCTGTGCTGGACTCACACCCTGATCTGTGAGGGTTACACTCTTGTTTCTGCAGTGATTCAGGGAGCGGTTCAGAGTCTGTAGAGGTGCTGGCGGGTCTCTACCTGCGCTGGACTCACACCCTGATCTGTGAGGGTTACACTCTTGTTTCTGCAGTGATTCAGGGAGCGGTTCAGAGTCTGTAGAGGTGCTGGCGGGTCTCTACCTGCGCTGGACTCACACCCTGATCTGTGAGGGTTACACTCTCGTTTCTGCAGTGATTCAGGGAGCGGTTCAGAGTCTGTAGAGGTGCTGGTGGGTCTCTACCTGCACTGGACTCACACCCTGATCTGTGACGGTTACACTCTTGTTTCTGCAGTGATTCAGGGAGCGGTTCAGAGTCTGTAGAGGTGCTGGTGGGTCTCTACCTGCGCTGGACTCACACCCTGATCTGTGAGGGTTACACTCTTGTTTCTGCAGTGATTCAGGGAGCGGTTCAGAGTCTGTAGAGGTGCTGGCGGGTCTCTACCTGCGCTGGACTCACACCCTGATCTGTGAGGGTTACACTCTTGTTTCTGCAGTGATTCAGGGAGCGGTTCAGAGTCTGTAGAGGTGCTGGCGGGTCTCTACCTGCGCTGGACTCACACCCTGATCTGTGAGGGTTACACTCTTGTTTCTGCAGTGATTCAGGGAGCGGTTCAGAGTCTGTAGAGGTGCTGGCAGGTATCTGACCATCTGGAAGCAGCACTGAGCTCTTCATCAGGACTCTCACTGCTGCCAGACCCTCTTCCCATTCTAATGTCAGGAGCTGTGGGAATCACAGACCAGCTCTTTTCAGAACTATCAGAGGGATTCTGTACCCCAGACCTGATGGTTATAATTATTGCTACTCCAGAAATGTGCCAACGAAACAGATTCATCCAGCCATGCGTAGCTACCCAGCTGCCCAGCTCCCCTGCCTCCACACCTCTGTTCACGAGTATTGCTTCCCTGGGCTGGGTGTGGCAGTCTGTCTGAATCCAGCCTGCATTAAACCTGCAATAGCTTTTTTTAATTAAGCTATTAATTAAAAAATTAAGCTATTAGAATGTTACTTACATCTGTAACTTTTGATAACTATAGAAATTGCATCATCTTTCAAGATTAAAAATGTAATTTCCCCCTGACGGTACATTGCAAAAAAAAAGCAATTATTTAGGCACGCAGTTATTTAAAATAACAATTATTTAACATGTTTGCATAATAATTGTGCCTAATTTGTTTTGTGTTTTGCTTCCATGCAAATATTAAGCTTCCTGAAGTGTTACTGGGTTTGTTAAGACTGAGGGTTTAAAGCTGTGAATAATACCGTTGTGCAGAAACAAACCCCACTGTGTTAACATGTTATCAGCTAGTTAATTGTAATTATAAAAAGCAGTGTGGAGTAGTGGTTAGGGCTCTGGACTCTTGACCGGAGGGGCGTGGGTTCAATCCCAGGTGGGGGACACTGCTGCTGTACCCCTGAGCAAGGTACTTTACCTAGATTGCTCCAGTAAAACCCAACTGTATAAATGGGTAATTGTGTGTAGAAAATAATGTAATTGCATATAAAAATAATGTGATATCTTGTAACAAATGAAGGTCGTCCTGGATAAGGGTGTCTTCTAAGAAATAAATAATAATAATAATGATACATAGTATGGACCAAGGCAAAACAAACTATCAACAGGATTGAGTGAACTTGAAAATGAAAAATAAAATCTGTGCCGAGTTTTTGGCAAGCCAGCGGTCTCAGTGATGGGGATTGCTTTTGCAAATCGTACATATTTAATGGTTTAACTTTTTTGTCTTTAATTGCCTGTGATGTGTCAGATCTGGTTTATGACTGGCACAGACCCAGGCCCTTAAAACTTAAATTAATTAAGCATTTGATGCAAGCTTCTCGAGTCTCATAATATATATATATATATATATATATATATATATATATATATATATATATATATTCATTCATTTGTATAGCAAAGAAACAGACCAAAAAGTCTCCAAGTTTGCTTTCCACATCTTTGGCACCATCTGTTGGAGAGAGCAGCTATACTAACTCTGCTTTTGTGTGTCAGATTGCTGAAAACTGTGCAAAAGTATTTCTGTTACAAAAGTAGCAACCTACACACGTATTAGCTTATTATGAATCTCAGAAAACTACTGTTAGCTTGGGTTTGTTAACTGCGTCGTATGTTCTGTGCATGGGCTGACATCTGTACACAGGATACTGGCATTTTGACAAATCCTGCGCGATTATCAGTTGATTTCTTATGTGATTTCTAATCAGTAAATGTAGTTTCATCTCTCTTTTGCAAAACAGTGCTGACTTCACACTGCAGTGAAGTCCTAGTGAAGCCCTCCTGTTATGGTTAACACTATGATCAGGTGTGGCTGTGCATCCCATATTATTAAATATATCAGAGTCATGTTTTTTTTAAACAGCAGGACAGCACAGCGCTCTCTCCACCGCCCTGCTTGATGTTGTGGGAATGCTGATCTGTTGGTATCCCCCCCGGTTTCCCGGGCACGCTGGTCTGCACTCAGCTAGCTTCACAGCGCAGTGTCAGGTCCTGATTAATTAGGAAGGTATCGGGTCTGTTCTGAGGGACGTCAGGGTAATTTATAACCAGCCACACTTGTAATTGAGTGTGGCAGGGAGCAGGACCCGCTGGAAGAGTAATGCACTTTGGAAATGTTTACCAGGCATCTTCAAGCAGAGTTTCAAGGGCAGCCTGTGAGCCGCGATGCAGCCTTGAAGGTGCAGAACACTGCGGGATCGAGAGGCTCGCTCTGCTGCTGTCAGACTTACAGCTCTGCAGGAGTTCAGTGATGAGTCTGGATGAGACTTCCTCCTGCACACTGACATTACAAATCCCTTTTTCAAGGCTGACCTGGTCTAGGTGTGACATTATAGACACTAAAAAGAAGGAAAAACAATCGTCTAACATACCATGCACTTTAAAATGAAATATAAAGTTTAGTGTTATAATAAAGCGCCAGTCATATGCTGCATAAACACAACATTTTTATGACTAAAAGGAATCATATAGAGATCGTTTGAAAAAGGAAAACAGCTGTGTACCAAAAGGAGCAAAAGTAATGTAGTTGCACAAAAACGTGAATAATTGATAAAAGATAATGATTATATCAGGATGTTCCTGATAACTGATTTTGTATCAATTATTCACATGGCTGTGAGAGAGAGAGAGAGAGCGAGAGAGAGAGAGAGAGAGAGAGAGAGAGAGAGAGAGGGAGGAAGTAGAGAAGGGGACAATAAAAGAGTGAAGGAGACATGTGAAAAGGAGAAAGGAAAAGGGGGAGGGAAAGAGAGAAAACAGAGGAGAGAAACCGTGTCAGGGAGTCAGAGAGAGAGAGAGAGAGAGAGAGAGAGAGAGAGACTGTGTCTGATGCAAGTGGTTCCTGGTAAACTATTCCACACATTACTATGCTCTGGTTGTGAAAGACTTCTTCAGTATCTTCAATTTGAATGTTGTACAGCTGTGTTATGAGGGGCAGGTAATATGCACCTTCGTCAGTCTGAATCCAGGCAGGTGGGTGGGGAGCTGCAGTCTCAGTTGACGGGATGTCGGTGGACGTGTGAAGCGAGGCTCCCCCAGGAACGAGATCCATCTGCTCCCTCAATGCAGCCCTGGCTGTCTCCACGTTGATTCATATTGTACAGCAAGAGATGGAATCATGCCTCGTCCTGATTAACTAAAGGGAATTGGCTTTAAAACAATTCATATGAAACATTTCCACTGGAGCTCTCCCCAAATCTCCTCTCCTCCTCACACTCTCACTTTCTCTGTTTTTCAAAGGTCAGGTTTTAGCAGTCTGTAATCAAGCTATTGGCTGTACTGTATAACAGCTCCCTCCAAATCACGTGGGAAACCATGCAGAAAACAGATGGGAGATTCACACCGAGAGTAAAGAGAACTGCAGTTCATTTTACTCCCACAAACAACAGGAATTGTAGTTTTGCATTTTTTGATCGTGTTTATCAATGTTTAGAAAGAATTGATTTATAGAGGTGAAGGGCAGCGCCCGGAATCTGTCAGTGTTTGCCTCCGTCAGTGTTTGCATCCTTATTGACCCTTTCCTTACACTTTTAGGTATGACCTGTTGCAATGCGTCCCTTTGATTGTCTGCCATTGAAGGAACCGCCTGAGGCCAAGGAAGACACAGACCTCCGTGGCGTTTACCGTCTTTAGCATGATTCCCAGCGCAACACAAGTGACACGTTACACACAGGTTACCTGACGAGCATGCGACTCCCTGCATAGATACAGGGGGTTTAAACAAGGCGCTGATTGTCCCCATGAAGTCTGCACCCAGCAGGTCTGCTAGAAGCAGTAAAACACACTACTAGGTACTAGCAAGAGAAGACCCCCTCCTTCCACTGCTGATAGGATCACATCCTCAAAGAGCCAAACAACTTCAAACTGAGCAAGGGTCAGGAGAAATGTGTCATTATCCTATATCATTACTGTGGAAGTCTAATCAAGGCGCACAGAGTAGAGCCATGTCTCTTACATACAAATACTGCCCCTCTGTGGCCGTACACCAGATGACAATCAGATACCCAGTACATGGTTATCTCTATACTGTACTGTATTTAATGTGCTGGCTCTCAGATCCACAGCACTGAGTTCTCTATACTGTACTGTATTGAATGTGCTGGCTCTCAGATCCCCAATCATGAATTCCCAGTTTAAGAATACCCCATTTCTAAGCTATTTTACCATGACAGCTGTCCATGATGATGCATGTTTTCTCACACTTGTCTCCCTCAACTCGGTGGGAGAGTGATAAGTAATCAGTGAGTTTATGAGGTAGTAAAAGAACAGAGAACTTTACACAGTGAGGAACTAATAGAGAGGCAGCTGCAGGGAACACAGAGCTTGAAATCAAGTTTGAAGAAAATCCTGCAGTAATGTGGAACAGCGGGATGTCGAATCTCTTTTAAAACTTCTTCTCCTGACTTATCGCCTGCTGGTGGCTCCTGATGTGAAACTGGTTGGTCTTGGAGGTCTTTCCTTTAGCCACCTGGCTCCTGTGCTGTGGGATGACCTCCCCGTTGACATCAGGAGCTGCCAGTCAGATGATAGGTTTAAAAAAGGTCTTCAGACTTATCTGTTCGGTCTCGCATTTGGTTAAGGCCCTTGAGAAGCTCAAGTGGCCAAATCTGGTTGTTGTTGATGTTGGATGTGCCGGTGCTGATATCAGGACAAGTCTGTTCTGAGGGAAACTGTCTTTATGTGCTGCGTTTCTTTCAGTGGTGTTGTTTTTTTTATTACTTTTAATTCAAGCAATCATGATTCAATAATTGCAATCTGTGAACCAACGGCATACAGAGCGCGTGGGCGTTTTTCAAAGCTTTGTACTACGAAAGGCAATCGGTAATCATATTATGACTCATTAAAATATTAAACATTTTGAATGAGTAAAAATTATAAAATGTCAGTGTCTTAAATTGAAAAGACAGTGAGACTGTGACTGTACCTAAAAGACTTAGCGCTCGGAAGAGCTGCTTACTGTGTTCTGTTGACAGGGACGGGCTCTCTCCTCCCAACACGGAAAGGTAAAGAGGAAGCGATATATTAATACATTGCAACCTTTTTATAAACTAAAACATTCGTATTACCCCTTTAACAGCCCATCTAGTCATCGTGTGACGCCGCATTTAGGGAGAGTCTTACAAAATGAGAAACAAACGTCAGGAGAGTGCTGAATTATACATGACTAGGAAATGATAGGAGATGATCAGGTCTTTAATAACCAGGCCAGAGGTTCACCGCACACCTGATCTCATTGAGAAGCTTACCAGCACTGCCTGGCCTTTCCCCCTCAACGCTGTGTAACAGGGCGGAGGCCAGCCACCCTGCACATCGCAAGCGAGCTTCTATCCACTTTGCAAAAGAGCCGGGCTGCTCTGCATTCATGGTTTTAGAGCTATTACCTCACGACAGGGGACACAGTCTGTAACTGCAGTGTATCACACAACACTGGCCGGTACGCTAGCGGAGATTGCCGCGTGTGGAGCTGTGTCTCAGTGCAGCGCTCAGACAGGATGCCATGTTAGATTTATTACATGAATGGAGGGGAGAGGGGAGCGGAATTGTGCAGAACATCAATGTCACGGATCCTAAGTTCACAGTGCGAAATGAGACTTACTGATAATAAAACCCAAGCCCACATCCTGCGTGCAGACCAGCTGGATTTGCTTGGATTTGGAGAAGCAGACTAGCACAGAGACCCACCCTCGAGTCCTGTTTGCATTGCTGCCAGGCTTGCACCAGCGCAGTCAACTAAACACAGGGATCCTGAGCAACTGGAAGCTTACCTGAGGCAGTGCTGCGCTGGCAGCAGTGAACACTAATTATTATTATTTATTTCTTAGCAGACGCCCTTATCCAGGGCGACTTACAATTGTTACAAGATATCACATTATTTTTACATACAATTACCCATTTATACAGTTGGGTTTTTACTGGAGCAATTTAGGTAAAGTACCTTGCTCAAGGGTACAGCAGCTGTGTCCTATACCAGGGATTGAACCCACAACCCTCCGGTCAAGAGTCCAGAGCCCTAACCACTACACCACACTGCTGCCCATCTGGTTTTTATAATCTGGTTTATAAAGCCGCTGCTAAAAAGACAACCAGCAGGCGTCACATTCATGCGTTCCTCTTGAAGCTTTCCGTTGTTGTGTCCTGCCCGTGGTTGGCAAGCACACCCCATGCCCTCGGAGGATAGGCTGCATTTCTAATGAAATGAATACAATCTGTCCCTATTGATAATTTCCTGTATCATTTAAGAACACACCTAGCAGTGCTCCCTACAGACCCAATCCACGCTCCACTGCTTTTTTCATTTAAGCTAACAAAACAGGCGAAAGCAAATACCGTACAAAACACAGCTGATATGATACACCGATGATTAGGCTGTTATTAGAGACTGGAAACTGAACTGTCAGGAAATGACTACAAAAGATAGTGAACTATGCAGGGTGTGGGGTACAGTATGGCTTTGGGACATGAATAGGAAATCAGGCTTAAATCCTGAATATAAATATCATATGTTACGTATAATAAAAGATCATATTTACAATGGCATCAAAAGCCGACAAGTACCTCTAGTGTTTGTTTTCTAACACACGTTCCCTTGACAAAGGTATGTTAACATAACAAAACAGGACGTTGGCTCAAAACCACCATCCCAGGATAATCAGGATGCAACAGGATACTCGTCAATCACTAGAAACACTTGATCACTATTTGAATGTGAGTTTTCAGTTGATCAATTGCTTTTCTTCATTTGATATTTTGAGCAAAAACTCATTTGTTCCTTACCTCTTTGACCGTTCGTCACAGAGAACGGCTGCAATAAAATGTGCCTCCGATTTTATAACCTGTCACTCACGCATGCAGGGAGGGCTGTAGAAGAGCTTGATCCAGCCACCCCAAGCAAGTGATTAGAGGCCAGGGTCAGCTTACCAGCTCAGAAATGGTGTTAGCAGGTCTTTACACTGACTCTTATTCAATTACTTCCTGCCTCCTTCCCCTCTCCCCTATAAGACTCTGCTTATCTCCCTTTCCTTCTCTCTCTCTCTCTCTCTCTCTCTCTCTGACTCTGACACAGTTTCTCTCCTCTATTTTCGCTCTTGCACCCTTCTCTCTTCCTCTTTCCTTTCTCTTTTTCACATGTCTCTCCTTCACTCTTTTATTGTCCCCTTCTCTCCTTCCTCCCTCTCTCTCTCTATATATATAAAAAATAACATTTTAGTAAATTATTATTTGTTTATTTAGCAGACACTTTTATCCGAGGCGACTTACAGAGACTAGGGTGTGTGAACTATGCATCAGCTGCAAAGTCACTTACAACAACGTCTCACCTGAAAGACGGAGCACAGGGAGGTTAAGTGACTTGCTCAGGGTCACACAATGAGTCTGTGGCTGAGGTAGGATTTGAACCGGGGACCTCCTGGTTACAAGCCCTTTTCTTTAACCACCAGACCACACAGCCTCCTAAATTATCAGTTTATCAATTACTTGTATTCTTCATTAGATAGATAGATAGATAGATAGATAGATAGATAGATAGATAGATAGATAGATAGATAGATAGATAGCATTTATAGTCCAGTGTTCTAGCTGCAGTCAGACCATGTCACATTTTCTTTTTAAATCTGTATAATGTGAATTAAAAGTATATTAAATAATAAAACAAATAACCCGATATATATATCAGGAAGACACAATGATGTTGAGTAGCAGGGATAAGGTTGCTCACGCTAACAGGAAAGGGCAACGAGTTTTATCACTTCTTTAAGAGCGACATTTTTGACAGCGGGTGATAATTGAGAATTCTTTTGAAAAGGTGATGATGATCCATCTTGTATTCTTGTGTCAGTGATGATGATCCATTTCTTATCCGTGTGTCTGGGCAATAAATCACCATTCTCCTGCAGCAGTGCGTCTTGGCATGCTGGGAACATCCATCTTCATGCCAACGGGAAGTCAGTGACTTAAGAAACACGCCATCTGGAGACTTTGGAAGGGGGGAGTTCTTTGTTTCTTTCTTTCTTTCTTTCTTTCTTTCTTTGAAAACGAAAGCCATTTATTATTCCTGCAAAGTCTACAAATAGAAGGCACGCGCACACTGTCTCACTCTGCTCTGCTGGTATTCTTACACAGCAGGTGTGTGTGTGTCTCAGATCTCAACCATATCCCTTTTGTTTCTTTCCTTTGTACAGTATTCAGGAGTGCATAGCAAAAACTGCAGCTCATTTAAAATAAAAAATAACAATGTAACGTGCATTCTGTGGCGTGTGTCTTCTCTTCTGTACTGTATTGTGAATGTTCGCCTCTCTATACCTGTACAGACTTCCTTCTTTTCCTATGCTATTGGGACCTGAGGACACAGCTGGAAATGACGTAGAGATATATTTAGGACAGAGGATACAGTAAGAGATTTCTCTTTATAGAGAGAGTGGCGAGGGGATGGAATGGGTTTTGGTGTTTTTTTTTCCATTTCTGAATTTAAAAGAAAAGATTGTTTTTCAGTTTGAAAACCTGCAATTAGTTGTATTGGGCTACTATGGTTTTTTAGACTGAATCAGCTCAAAGATCAAAGTATACTGCATTGAAATGTTTTAAAAAGGAACCGCATAGCTGTCAGAGATGGGAAGAAGCTTTCAATGGAGGATATTATTTATTAACAAAACGCTGTGCCAACTTTCCTGTGAGCTATCAGCTGCAGCCCAAACAAATGAGTCCTGCACAGCGATGCTCTGACTCCACTGTGCTGCTGTAATCAATTTTATTTCCCAGTGTAACTTTTATTAATTATTGTTGTTTGAACTGGCATTAAAAAAAAAGTCTTTTCACGTTTTCTGTGTACTGAGTGTACGGAGCTAAATTGTGATTAATTTTTACCATCTGGCATCTATTTACCAAATGTGAATTTAATGAATGTGAATTATTCCAAATACTGTTGTGTGGCTAATTACATTTCAGGTGCGTTTTAAACAGAGAGTAATGTCTGGAGGTGTTGAACAGAGCCAGGCAGGCAGGTATTACAGAGAATGTGTTCAGGAAGTTTATTCCACACATCATGTGATTTGTTTCAGAGGAAATTTCTTCAAGATCTGAGTAGTGATTCTTTGTTGGTTCGCTTATAAACAGCCTAAGTCAGTGCAGTTATCTTTCTTCCAAGATAATATTTACTGTATATAAAATACTTGCTATGCAAATATATAACTTTGCAAATCAAAAAGTCTGTAATGCAGTGAATGGAGAGGGACAGGGAGAGAGGCAGGAGGAATGGAAAAGAGACTTGAATACAGAGAGAGAGAGAGAGAGAGAGAGAGAGAGAGAGAGAGAGGGAGAGAGAGAGAGAGAGAGGAAAGAGAGAGAGAGAGAGAGAGAGAGGAAAGAGAGAGAGAGAGAGATGAGAGAGAGAGAGAGAGAGGGAGAGAGAGAGAGAAGAGAGAGAGAGAGAGAGAGAGAGAGAGAGAGAGAAGGAAAGGGAGATAAGCAGAGTCTTATAGGGGAAAGGGGAAGGAGGCAGGAAGTAATTGAATAAGAGTCAGTGTAAAGACCCGCTAACACCATTTCTGAGCTGGTAAGCTGACCCTGGCCTCTAATCACTTGCTTGGGGTGGCAGGATCAAGCTCTTCTACAGCCCTCCCTGCATGTGTGAGTGACAGGTTATAAGCCACTCTATAAAATCTGAGGCACAGTTTATTGCAGCCCTTCTCTCTGACGAAGGGTCAAAGAGGTGAGGAACAAATGAAAGTGTGATGGGAGCTGAAGCACTGGAGGAGAGGGGATGTCAAAGTGCTTTAATGTTCAGCTCGTGGGATTGGAAAGACACCATCAGCCACGCGTTTCCAATTGTGTGTGAAGTTCTGTATCAGAACTCTGTATCAGAACTCTGCATCAGAACTCTGTATTAGAACTCTGTATCAGAACTCTGCATCAGAACTCTGTATCAGAACTCTGTATCAGAACTCTGCATCAGGACTCTGTATCAGAACTCTGTATTAGAACTCTGTATCAGAACTCTGTATCAGAACTCTGTATTAGAACTCTGTATCAGAACTCTGTATCAGAACTCTGCATCAGAACTCTGTATCAGAACTCTGCATCAGGACTCTGTATCAGAACTCTGTATCAGAACTCTGTATTAGAACTCTGTATTAGAACTCTGTATCAGAACTCTGCATCAGAACTCTGTATTAGAACTCTGTATTAGAACTCTGTATCAGAACTCTGCATCAGAACTCTGTATTAGAACTCTGTATCAGAACTCTGTATCAGAACTCTGTATCAGAACCCTGCATCAAAACTCTGATGTAATCCTCTCCACTACTTCTTCTCAAATCTGCATCTATACCAGATGATAGATACTGAAGTAAAAAGCCTTGGGACTGATGTGAAGGTGGTAAATACAGACACATTGCATGCATACATTATATTGGAAACTCTTGCTGGTCCATCTGTGTTGAACTGATGTCCAGACATGCATTTCCCTGACACACCAATTACACAGAACCCATAAAAATCCCTGAAATGCATGTTCCGAGTCATGTGTGGCTGTCTCTTCAGGAACACAACGCAGTGATGCATTGGCACCCTCTAGTGGCGCAATCCACGCATTACACACAGCACTAGGCTTGGGTGAGCAATTCCAATTCTGTGTAGCAACCCTTATATATTCGGGGATGCCAGAAAATAGTTTGAGGGTGATGTTGGCTAGGAAATGGAGGGCATGGTGGTGGGCACCGCAGACTGTCAGCACCTGCTCCTTAGAAATGTTTGCCAACCATGCATTTCATGTTGTGAATCTCTACTCTGGGATAACAGGGGATTTAGTAAGCAGAGGATCTGAGGGAAGTTCTGCGCTATACACACGCTAAACCTCCCTTTAAGTTGCAAAGACCCACAGACTTCCTAAGAAGATCATTCAAATATTGTACAACTGTGGCGTTAGTTCTGGCGTTAGCAGGGTGATGATGTCCTCTGGGTACAGTATGATTAAAGCACAGTAAAGCGAAGCGAAGCGCAGTGGAAGAATCCTGCAATCATACAGCACAGCCCAGCATGGAGAATTCCAGATCAGTATGGTACAAGAAAGTGTGCTAAATGCAAAATGCAGTGCTAATGTGTTGTGGTAAGAAATGACGTGTCTGTAGTTTAGCTAAATAAAGATTTCTGGTAACATAGCAGTAAATGCATGACTTAATCAAAGGTCATTCTGATCAGTGGCAATAGTTGTTTTGTTTGTGTTTGGTTACGCTGCTATGCTTCGGAAAGAACTTCGTAAAGTCCCCTGTTTTGTTTTGCAACTACTGTATATAAAAAAACGTGTAAATACTGTATATAAAAAAAAAATGTCCACAGAAACGGGGCTAAAATAATAGAGTAGTTTATAAGCTGTCACAGAGACCCGAGATGTTATTGTTTTCCTGTAACTCAGTGAAGAGGCCCATCTGTTACTTTTTGTAATACACGGATACCCTTGTGATGCTAATATTAAAGAAGACGAGGTTCAGCCGTGCAGTTGGGTGTTTTTAAACGTCGTGTTTCAGTGCAGTACAGACGCTCTGTGTCGTTATCCGTTTCTCTGAGATACGAATGTACCAGCTTTATTATTTATTTATTTATTTATTTATTTATTTATTTATTTATTTAACATATTCTCATTTTGTTGATCATTAATGAACATTTCTGTACCGTGGCTGTTGTCGAGTTATTGAAAACGAGACAGTTTGTGTTTGAATTGAATGAGATGGTCTGGAGGAGTCGAAATGGGTCAAAGTTCATGTATATTTTCCTCTAGAGGAATTATCACTTTTTGACGTCACTACTGTGGTATTTGCCTTTTTTAAGAATTGCTCAGGATGTAAATATAGCCTTCATCCATGTGTATATAACCAGTGTTTGCATACAGCTAATATAGTGTAGTCAATAAACCACGTGAGAGAAAGTTAATTATTAAATAAGGGTTTGTTTTTATTTACAGTATATATATTATCTGACAGTGAGGAACAGGCCTGACGGTTAATGGCTGCTGTAGGTACAAAGTTCATGTAAATATGCCCTCAAGCTGGTATCACCAGGATATGGGAATCAAACATTTCCCTGATGAACGGTGTCGGTTACGTTGTCAAGTGCGGTTTGCTATTTCAATTGGAATGCGATCTGTGAGAGATGCTAATAGTCGCTGTCAGGGTCTAATACGCACGAAATCTACAAGCGCAATACCTGACATCGTGTAACATGCCAGCGCTTTACACTGGAGCTACGCAGGGTTCCCGAGACAGAGACACCCCGTGAAACTGTTTCTTGACCCGGTTAAAGAATCATTTATATACCTGAACAACATAAACACAGAAAGACACCTGAAATCCAGTGTTTCTGTAGAGAATTCAGCATTGTTCTTTCATTAACAGGTATCATTGATACCAATATAATATGAACAATATCGTCTACGAAAACGCACGTGAAAGTGAATGGAAATGTAAATTAAACTCTTTGTGTACATCAAAAAAAACTTGTTTCATTTTGGAACACTGCGGTTATACCTCCTTTCACCAATTAAGAGGTATTAAATATGAAATAATACGCTTGTTAATTCAAATGTTTCATATGTGGCTCCCGGTAGGAATAACAGTGCGTTGCGTAATGTATTTGTTAGGAGATATCCACAAGGCAAACCCCGAGTGACGTGTTCCCCCTCTGCCTGGCAGAGCTGCTGGGTGCAAACTCATTGACAGACTGGGGCGGGTCATGCAGTCACCCGACAGGTAACCAAGGCTTTGGCTGTGAGACAGGTGCGCGTTCTGCCTGCACCTTACCCCTCCTCTCCGAAGGTAACACCACCGCGGCGGGACAAACCCGGCACAAGCGGGACACGGTTATACGAAATAAGGTAAGAATACTACTTTTCAAAAGTTTAGTTAACACTGACAGAAAAAAATCTGCCTTATCGCCAAGATTCATCTACTGATCGAGAAATAGTGTCAACTGATACCGACCACAGATTCCTGAAATACTCTCTTTTGTAAAAGTTATTTTTGTAACAGCTATCGGGTCGCGGAAGGAGAGCAACCTATTTTGAATAATGTGAATACGATAGAGGGGACAGGCGGTTTATTTATTTTTGGTTTTAGTGCGGATCCGTTCATCCGTTCATCTCAGTCATAACTTTATGCAGTACACTTATGAAACGTATATATTTCTTTTAATAATTAATAACACTACTTGACGTGTTATAAATTCTTCACTAGTGTATAACCATAATAATACACACACAAAAAATAAAGAAATATATTTTAAAGGAATTCAGAGGAAGAATAGTTTAATGATAGGCAGGGTTGTTTGTAGATCACTTTGAATACATGGAACAGGGTATGCTGTGGTAATCAACCTACAGAATCACGGAAGAAACAAGAGGCTGTCACTCAGTTTGGAAACTCTGTCAGGCTGTGCAAACATCCTGACTTCTGTACCCACACACCCTGATAGTAGTTAACCCTTTCTTCATTTGATAAAGCTGGGTTTCCCTTGCAATCCAGTATAAAACTAGTGCATATGATAATTATAAAAGGTTTTTGTTTTTTTTTTGAGAAAAAATTGCTTTGCATTTAATTTCATTGGACATCAACATCTATGCATCAGCCAATGTCTTTACAGAAGAGGCAGTCCCATCTTGTCCTAACCTTATCACAATCTTACCCCAAACCACCAGCTTAACCTTGACCTTGAAGTCACTATCAGATTGCAGATGTGCTATCCAGTCAATGTGGATGTTCCTGAAGCGTTTAGTACCAGACAAATGGAAAGAATTCAAAAGAAACAAGCATTGAGCCAGGACAACCCTAACAAATTCTGATTGCCCATGGAGCTGTCAAATGGAGTTTATGACTGTAATAAAGGTTGCATAGCTGATACTGTATGTATGTTGCAACCCCTCACAGTTCAAGGTGCACTTTGCAATCTGTTTTATCCATATCTAAAAGAAGTCAAGCTGATAACAGCACCCAGCATTGAAAGATAATCGAGATGACATAACAGTAGAGCGATGCAGGTACCGCAGTCCTCTCCAGAGCAGCTGTGTCACCTTGCTCTGCACTAACAGCACATTGCACAAGCTGCAATTCGCCCTTGCAAATGACACATTTAAACCCGCTCTGTGTAAGAAGCTGTGTAACCGGTTTGGTTAGTCTCTGGAGTTTCCAGGACTCATGGGAACTCTGAGTGTGGCTTTTGTATTTAGCAGCTTATGTTTAATAAGTACATTCTTTCCATGCTAATCAAACACAGAAAGGTTTGGAGCGTAGGATCACCCAAAGCAGCCAGTAACAGTCTGAGGCAGTTTCATGAGTTAAACTGTGGTTTATTCATACAAATAATCTTTGATAGAAATGTCTTCAAATAACTCCTGAAATAAAGCTTCAGTCAAAAGCAAGTCATCAGCCCTTTCTCCTCATCTCTATCACTGACACTGCCCCCTCTCCCTTTCTACTCATCTCTATCACTGACATGCCCCTCTCCCTTTCTACTCATCTCTATCACTGACACTGCCCCCTCTCCCTTTCTCCTCATCTCTCTATCACTGACACTGCCCCCTCTCCCTTTCTCCTCATCTCTCTATCACTGACATGCCCCTCTCCCTTTCTCCTCATCTCTCTATCACTGACACTGCCCCTCCCTTTCTCCTCATCTCTCTATCACTGACACTGCCCCCTCTCCCTTTCTCCTCATCTCTATCACTGACATGCCCCTCTCCCTTTCTCCTCATCTCTATCACTGACACTGCCCCCTCTCCCTTTCTCCTCATCTCTCTATCACCGCCACTGCCCCCTCTCCTCATCTCTCTATATTTCCCCTTCATTTTCTCCTTCTTTCCTTCCACCTCTCCCTCCAGACACTACCTGTCCCCTCTAATCAGATCAGTGTTTCCCTCAGTTGGCTTCTTGTTATCTGATAGTGTTGAATCCCAGAGGCTGCAGCCTCTGGGATTTGACAGGGAAGCAGTTGCACATGTTTCTGCGCTGTGCATTACACATACCTTTGGGGGACAAAACAACAAGAGACACTGTTTACAAAAAACACAGTATCCCCTGTGGAACAGCGTAGCGGGGCTAACCCACTGTGCCACCTAGCAACCATACACACCCTCCAAAAAGGAGCATGTCCATTATTTTAAGACAAAATCATAAAAGTGAAGGTAAGGAAACTCCTTAGTCTGGTAGACCAAGAATCAGTATGTATCACATTTGTTTAGTCATAAAACAGTTTTACAGAGGTGTATTTACGTACAACACTTTTATTACAGTCATAGTTGTGCTTTGCAAACATTGCTGGTAGAAATTGATCTGGATGAGATATTGAGTTATCTGTTATGTAGTCACCGTCTGAGGTCAGCTTTACAAACATGTCTGTTTCTAACGAATCCCGTGAATAGTTGCATGCTCTTTCTTTTGTTATTTTGTGTATCCCTGGTCTCCTTGCTGGAGTTCCTGAAAGATATCAAGTGTGGGGTAAGAGAAAGACGCTGCAAGACAGGCTGTGTCCTCATCAGTGCTTCTTTCCCCCTTCCTCCGGCAGGACCGCTGGTAGAGGGAATGGCGAACTTCAAGGGGCACGCTCTGCCCGGCAGCTTCTTCCTGCTCTTTGGACTCTGGTGGTCCGTCAAGTACCCCCTGCTCTACTTCTGGAGGAAGAACCGGTCAGGGGGGCACGTCCAGCTGAACCCCGTCTCCCAGAGGCTGGACCTCATTGAGGGGGTGGTCAAGGTGGTCTTCTCCATCGTGGGTGAGTCAAAGACAGAATCAATGGAGCAGTCCGTACCAGTGACATTAAAGATGCAAACAGCTTTAATAAAATCTCCACTGCTGCTGAAGCAACCTTGGACTTATGTAACGGACAGTAAATATGTATTAAGATATGATTTGCGAGGGGGAAGAATCCAGCGCTGTTAGAGATGTCCTCTTTTGGGTTTTCACATTTCCCAAACCAGCGAGTTCAAAGCAGATTGCGAAAGAAACTTTGTAAAAACGTCTCTGTCTTCAGCGGTTTGAAAGCAGACTCTCTTCTTTAACCCCTGGCTTGCCCGCAGGGATCCTGGCCGAGCAGTTTGTGCCGGACGGACCGCACCTGCATCTGACCCAGGGCGAGGGTCACTCCTGGTTCAAGCTGATGAACTGGCAGCACAGCACCATGTACCTCTTCTACGGCATCTCAGGGGTGGTGGACATACTCACCACCTCCCCGCTGGGAGTCCCGCTGGGGCTGGACAGACTCATGCTGTCCGTGGCTGTGTTCATAGAGGGTGAGCAGACTGCAGAGGGAACAACACTACCAATGGAACTGGCCATACCACTGACGTTAAAGATGCAAAGAGTCTTAATAAAATCTCTACTGCTGCAGCCTAGGACCTATGTAGAGTACATGTACATTAACGTATGATCTATGATGATGTTTACTCAATGACTGTACATAAAAGGCCCCCGTGTCCTCCTCTCACTCTCGACAGGTTTCCTGTTCTATTTCCACGTGCACAACCGAGCCCCGCTGGACGTGCACATCCACTCCCTGCTGCTGATCGCTGTGTTCGGGGGCGCCTTCAGCATCCTGCTGGAAGTGTTCCAGAGAGACCACATCGTCCTGGAGCTCTTCAGGAGCAGCCTGGCCATCCTGCAAGGAACGTGGTTCTGGCAGGTATGAAGAGCTGTCTCTGTGCTGCTGCTGCTGCTTGTGCATACCTTCCACAACCACAAAACACTCCCTGGAGGGGGAGACAACGTCATCGTTCAGGGTTCTGGCAGGTATGAAGAGCTGTCTCTGTGCTGCTGCTACTTGTGCATACCTTCCACAACCACAAAACACTGCCTGGAGGGGGAGACAACGTCATCGTTCAGCGATAGACTGAGAACGAGAACCAGACCAGGCATCGAGAAAGACTTCTAGTCGAAATGTTTGTCACTGCATTTATTGCGTTTCTTTCAGTATTTACAAATGGAGTAATATACAGTACCTGTCTGGAAAGGTGTGATGCTATATAGTTTAAAATGCAAGAATGTTCTGCAAGATGAAGACGTCAGATTTATTGAGGTGTGTCTTCAGGTGACTTTGCTTCTTTTTGTTTCTGAAAGGCAGTTCAAGGGTGTTTCACTGACCCTGATTAACCGTGACTAACTTACCTACGTTAACATTAGCTAGTCCAAGATTAGGGTTAATCTGTTTAGCCGAGTCCATTTTGCAGCGTAATTCTTCTTTCTCAGATATATAAACCCTGTAATAAAACCCTGAGACAGTGAGAGCTCCGCTTGCTGACGGCTGCTGCTGTGTTGTTTCCCTCAGATCGGGTTTGTGCTGTTTCCTCCCGGAGGAGGCACAGCGTGGGATGAGAGCAACCATGACAACATCATGTTCATCACCATGTGCTTCTGCTGGCACTACGCCACAGCCCTGCTCATCATGGCACTCAACTACGCCCTCGTGTGGTGGTGAGTGGAAACGCGGCTTGCACCCAGCAGGGAAAATAACCATACCACAGAAATGTAATTTATATAGCAATCCTCCTTGCAAAAAAGATAACAGAGCTCTAAACTGCTCGCTAATAAAAATTTTAAAAATATATGTTTTAAGTTTAGATTTAAAGACTGATTTGATTGTTGCCCTCTTCTCAAAGCTTTGAGCCCGATTTAACATCTGTTTGATATCCAGTCTAGTGTTTCCACTAGTCTCTGCCGAGTCTGAACTACTGCTGTTTTCCTTTGCCTCTAGCTGTGTGCGTCGCTGCGCTGACAGGACCGGAGCAGACCTGGAGCTCGGACGCCTCATGAAACCGTCCAAAAACACATCCCAGAAGGCCCTGCTGCAGGAATCGGACGAGGAGTAGATGCAGGCTGACCTCTCAGCAGTCACCAGCTATAGAGACATCCATGGATACCATTTAAAGCGACATATTCACAGAGGTGAATAGGAGAGTGGGGAGGGAGAGCGCAGGCTACTTGAACACTCCACCTGATGACCCGGCTAGTACAGAATACTAAACATTTTTAAAAAGGTGTGCTTCTTGAATCACTATTTTATACGTCTTTATTGTACTGTTTTGTTTTTTTGTATCTTTTGATATAATAATTGATGCTTCCAGACACTCCGACAAGATGAAGTCATTATTAATTTACTGTATATTAGCTTTGTGTTAGATTGAGTGTTTGAATGCTGGGATAAAGCGAGTTCTAGACTTGTCCCAGCTCTGCGCGTGTTCCTAACCAGCATACAGACATTTAATCATCTGTTAAGTCTGACGGTGACTTAACAGTTAACAGACAGATGAAGCAAAGTATTTATTGATCAGAAAACTGGTTCTCAGCCCAGTTCCTAGTGGAGAGAGGCGTCCATATTGCACCGTAAAACACATCACGTCATGGGCAACCCAATTTTACACTCTCTATAAACATTCAATAAAATGTAATCTATTAATACAGAAAGCAGTGCCTTTGTATTGTGTGTATCTGAACCCAAAGCCATTCTTTCAAGCAGGAGCCATTGCACAAACCCAACCCTACAGTAAGTATGAGCTGAATGATTGATGCACATGAGCACCGCCCAGAAGCAAAGAGGCAAGGGTCACTTTTAAAATGTCTTTTTTTATATTCTTTACAGGTATTGCGTATGTTACTTACATACACTGATCTAAATAGACTGCTGGTCCTGTCTTTAAGCTAGGACCATCCTTGGCACTTTACATGCAAGTACACAAAGAGATGTTTTTTTTATTAAATTACATCATCTTTTAGCACAGAACTTGGAGGGTAGTGGTCTCTGCAACCTCAGCCCTGGGGTTGAATCCTCAGTCACTACAGCGTGTTAATGCCTCGGGTGGACCTTGCTCCTCAATGCGGAACCCCTCAGCTCAGTCAGTAAGCGTTCTTTTCCACTCTCCCCTGGAGACAGTGTGTGTTCATGCAGTTTGTCGTCAAGGCATCCCGCCTTGTGGGACCTCTTCTAACCAGTCCATCTGGTTTTTCACTCTTTTTTCACGATACAGCCTTGTACCTACCTGGGGAACTGGGCCAAAGTCTACCACACAGCCCAGCAACCCCAGAGCTAGAATTAGCTTGTGGTCTCCAGGTAACAAACTGTTGTCCTCAATTACCAGATCTTCAAAACTGAGATAAAAGATCTGCTGCAAATCGCACCTACACTTTTACAAAAGAACGTGCTTGAGGAATGCGCCTGATGAGTTGAGCTCTGAATGAAACAGGACAGAAACCTTTTCACAAGGGAACAGAATACCTTGGAGTACCGGGCCAACACCCACACACCAACACAATGGCGTTGTATTTCAACACCACCCCGCGCAACAACAGCCTCATAAATCACTCCAAGCAACATGAAAACAATGCGGTTCAGTTCATTTTTAATCACTGTTAAACATAATCCTCCTTCTTCTTCTCTTTGCATTTGAAACACTTTAGCCTTTTAACACACACACCCCCCACAGGGAATTAAACACAATCACAAACAAGTCTTTCAAACGAGGAATGAAAGCAGACCTCCAGCATGGCAAGCACGACAGCAGAGATTGGGTAAAAAAATGTGTGTGCTCTCTCTTACTAACAGCGAGTCGTGTGAAAAACACAAAAAACAGACACACTGGCTAAAGCGCCTGTGTGCATTGCTTGAGATACATTATTCTGTGAAAAGAAGTGTGGGGAAATACAGAGACATAATGTAGATTAACAACGCGACAAAACTGTCAGAAGTGCCCTGGTATCGCAAGGCAGGGACTTCACAATACAGATTCAGCTGGAAGTATGACTCATGTCAGACCCGCTATTCTGTCACTGGGGTGCAGGGCTACAGCCTGCATTAAGCACCAGTGATTGCCTTGCCAGCTCCTGGGAGACTCCTTGCCTGGTTTAGCATGCCCTCGCTGGCAGGCTTGCCTCTTGTCCTGGCGGGGAAAGGGTGGGTTTGTGGTTCTACTGAGGGTCCGGAGTCCGTTTCGGGGAGGGTGCTGTCGTCACGACAACCGTGGAGACCGGTTTGGGGGAGCCCGAGGCCGTTCTCTGCTGCAGATGCTGAGTTTGGACGGTCTGGATTCGAACCTGAACGACGACAGAGAAATAAGAAAAAGAAAATAAAAAACTGCTGTCAAACTGCATGCAGATTACCCCCTCCGCAGTAAAT
Organism: Acipenser ruthenus; assembly: GCF_902713425.1. NCBI lineage: Eukaryota > Metazoa > Chordata > Actinopteri > Acipenseriformes > Acipenseridae > Acipenser > Acipenser ruthenus. The sequence goes on from NC_081228.1 coordinate 6,514,959, forward strand.
GTATTGCATGGGCAACTGGCCCACAGTGGAAAAGCAGGCAACTGGGATTCAAGTTCAGAAACACTAAAAGAAACTGAAGAAACTCAATGACTAGAAGTCGACTGCAGACGTTGAAAAAAGACTAAACATTTCTCACTGAATTTATTTAGTTTCTTTTAGTATTTCAAGTTTTTTGAGGTTTGATTCAGTGATGAAGCACAGGGAGCGAGTGAGGAGTTCAGAGCTGATCGCACACGAGGACTAAAAGGCGAGGCTGCTGGTCAGTTCGGGCTCCCCTGTAATTCAATCAATTATCAATGAATGGCTCACTGACCTGCGTGGCCTGGCCCTGCTGCTGCAGCTGCTGGAGTTGCTGGGCCGTGACAAAGCTGACTGGTTTGTTCCCGGCGATCAGCTTGGTTCCTGCTGGCATCGTGGTCAGAATGATATTCCTGCCCAGACTGCTGATACTGCGGACAAAAGAGAATACAGCCACTCATTCAGATCGTCCGTGTCTCTGTGTGTCTGTGTCTGTGTGTGTCTGTGTGTGTCTGTGTGTGTCTGTGTCTGTGTGTCTTCTAAATAGTCCGAAACGAGATTTTGTTTTAAAAAATAAAAATAAAAAATCAACACATAATGAGCTATAAATGAATCTGGGGGAAAATAAATACTAAAAATCTGAACTATTTCAATCTCCTGTAATGAAAACTCATAGCTAACGCACAAAACCATCTATAAATGAATGCTTTCTTGTGGATTGATGTCAACCCGTGCACAGAACGAACATGGCAATTCTAGAACAGCAGCAGCACATTTTTCTGTTTCTGAGCAGTTCCCGATCCAATCTTCGTTTTTGTGATTTATAAGAAGTTTGAAAAGTCGTGTGTAGTGCAGGAGGTGACATCTCTTATAAAACGAGAGACACTCTCTGCACACACACACCGCGGATTACCTGCACCATTCGAATGACTGTATCTGTGGCACTCACTTGGTCCCGATGTTGCCCTTGAGTAAGGGTGCTGTCACCATGCTCTTCCCTTTCAGAGGCTGGCTGAGCACAGAGAGAGGCACAGTGATGCGAGCAGGCAGCTTCCCCTGAGCAAACACAGAAACACACACTGTACAGTCACGTCTGCAGCGGCACCCACAGGGGCGCAGCGATTCACTGTGTGCCGATGAACTGCGAGGCTTTCTTTACATGATCTACCGTATCGGGACACCAGACCACAAGCACAGCATAGCTCACCGTATTGCAACATTCGTGTATCGTTACATCCCTAAACATTGTATTGCACTGCATTGCACTGTAAAAACACATTGCACCTTCTATAGTATAGTACAGCTCTGATTCCTGCTGGATTCATACAGCAGACTTTATATAAGACTATATTGTAGGAATCAGAGTGTCCCACATACCTGTTAGCATTGCTCATCACTCAGTTTCATTCAGGTGTGTATTATCTTTAAGCAAAGAGGGACAAATTCAGATTGATGCGTGGTGCAGCTACAAGAGCGTGGCTCACCTGCTGTGCGGTGGACACCATCGTGGCGCTCACCGGCACCTGCCTCATCGTGGCCGTTCCTGCCCCCAGCGAGAAGGGCGTGCCAGTGCCCCCCTTGTGGCCGCCCATGCTGCCGGTCGCTATGGTTACCGTGGCCGCCCCAGAAACGGGGGCCCCCGACGACGCTGGCACCTGCTTGCCGCCAGCCGTCGCCACGGTGATGGTCTGGCCCGGTTTCTGGGGGATGACCCCCAGGCCTGGCATGATGCGGATGGTGGTGGCCGGCTTGGTGTCGGCAGAGGTGGCGGCCGCGATGGTCTTGCCTTTCTGGTCGGCCATGGTGACGGACAGCGCCGGCATCAGACGGATTGAGGCGGCTTCCGATTTGACCAGGCTGGTGGCACCCCCGCCGATGGAGCTGCAGGCTGCCTTGATGGCGGAGACCGTTTCGGCCGCGGAGGATGACGTCACGTGCAGAGTGGCGGACAGAGGCCTGCCCCCCGAGGAAGCTGCGGCCGCTGCGGCGCTCAGCATGTCCGGCGTCAGCTTGACCGTTGTGACAGGGGACTTGGTGAGCGTGGCCATCATGTCTGGAGTGATGCGGAGCACCGTCTGCCCCTTGGAGTCCGTGGTGATGGAGGAAGGGGGCAGCCGCAGCACGTCCTTGCCCTGGATACGCAGGTTCGTGGCGGTCAGAGGGATGCCAGCTCCTGCCTGGGACTTCATGCCCAGCTGACCTGTGATGGCAACCTGGGGGGTGAAGGAGGAGGAAGGGAGGAGAGAGGGTGGAATAGCTTTTTACTATTGAGTTCAATTCAATTATGACCAATTTACTGACTTACTTAACTAATTAACAAACTAAAAAAAATACTATTTTTTTCACATTGACATTTGTATACACTTTATAGTATTTTCCAATCCCCTAATCCCTTTCCTTTTCCCCCACTTCCCCCATCCTCCTCTCCTATCCTATCTCTTCGCTCTCTCTCCTTTCCTCCCCTCTCTCGTACCTGTTTGATGATGTTCTGCCCCGCGATGCTCTGCAGGACGGTGCTAGGTGTGGAGGTGTGTGCCGGGCTGCCAGGGGAGCTCAGAGAGGATTTGGTGACGGTCACTGCCGATGCCAGGCCGGTCACCGTGATGCTCGTCTGTGTCCGAGAGGCCTGAACCTGCACCGGGCTCCCGGTGGACTGAGTGCGCAAGGGCAGAGTCACCACCGTCTGAGGAGAGCAGAACAACGAGCTGTCAGACCAGCCCTACCCACGACGAAGCACATTACTGAAAAGACCGGAGCCAATCTGTGGAGCTACTCCCATTAGCACAGACGTACAAACAGGCGGCACATTCATGCTATGAGGAGAATTCATTCAAAGCAGATTTATCATCAGGGGCATGACTGTTCACTTGATCATTTCATAACTCAACAAGGGGAGTTCTGAAACCGAGGAATGGATACAAGTGTACAGCAGGGAGTAAACTAAACTGAGAGGCATCGCTGTCTGAGGAGGTCAGTCCCATCCAACCATCCATTTATTAACTAGAAAAGTTTGAACATGTACACGGTCCAACTTACATCTTCAAAAACGATTAAACTGAACTAAAGAGAGGTATCAGTTACTTAATTCATTCAGTGCTTAAGTCATCTAGTCTGAGCAGTTCATCTGAGTATGTGCCATATTGATCAGCGCAAGGCAGGTGTTTAACTACAGAGTCTGAATGTTAGTTTTACTTTTTCATTGCACGACTTGGTTAACGGTTTTAGAGACCAAAGGAATTCAACAACATTCTTTTAGTATTTCTAAATGAGAGTGCTCATTAGGTATGGGTGACAGCATGCACGACTACAAAGACACCATTTCTACTTGTAGATGTACAGTACACGCACATCTATCTATCTATATATCTGTTACCTGTGTGATGCCCTTGCTGTGTGCCACTGTGACTGGCACTCTGATCTGCTGATGCCCTTGGTGAACCAGCGAGGCCTGCTGGCCGCCGGGTGAGGTGGTGAGACCAGCCTGCGCAGTGACCACCCTCACCTGCGGCAGAGTGCTGGTGACTGAGTGTGCCACCACCCGCGCTGCAGGCTGCATCCCGGCCTGGTGGGGGGGCTGCTGATGAGGGGGCAGAGGGGAGGGCTGACTGGTGCAGAGGACAGAGCTGAGCTGGGGCATCGAGGACGGAGAGACCAGCAGCACACTGGAAACCACAGAAACAACATGAGGATCCGGAGATCAAAGTCTGATTCGTACCACCTCTGCACATGCAAGGAATCCATCTTACTGAATCCCAAAACAAAGGTGCAGAGTTTACATCTAGGGGTTCAGAGGATTCGGTGCTTATGAACCTGTGTGCACATGAACTGCCTTTAAAATAAAAAACTGATTCCAGCTCCAAACTGGTTTACATGCAGAATTGAAAGTGGATTAACTATAAAAACTCTCAATGGTTGAAAATGTAGTTATACCCAAAGAAAAGGCATAGCACTCTTCTACGAACATTTCTGAGTGTAACTCAATTGAACATTTCTGAGTGTAATTCAATTGAAGTTTCAAAAAATCTCTCGAGTGTTTAACAGACCCCACATTACTATATTACCAAGAACAAGTCGTTTGCCCGTAGTCTTTTTTCCCTCCATTCAAACAATACGTTCATTACAGATTGGCGGAAACGCTTTGAAATGATAACACTGTTAAATAATAAATAAATAACATTTAAAATAATACAATTTCATTAAGTTAGCCTTGCTTAAACCTGGTCTGAGTCGGCAGTGGTACAAGCAGATAATAATTACACGGCAGTCAATGGCACACACTCCCAGTCTGTCTGCTTGTCACTCTGTTTCCTGTGATCCTGTCCCCTGCGGTACAGCCACTGAGCTGGGCTTACCTCTGGCTGGTCTTGGCTGGCTCAGCACTGGCTGCAGTCTTGCTGGGGGTGGAGGCGCAGGGGGGTGTGGGTGATTTGGGGGTGGCAGGCTGGGACGAGACGCTGCTCTGTAGAGACCCGGGTTCAGCCTGCTCACCGGCACCCCCTCCTGGTGTCTTCGGTCCTCCCTCCTTACTGCTGGACTTCTGCAACACAGGCAGACTTTATTGCATATAGTTTATATTAGAAGTATCCGGGTGGGTCACACAGTGGCGTATCTGCATAGCGCTACTTATTTGTAACCCCTTAGTAGGGATTTATTGATTCCCTTAGTAACCACTACAACACCACCACATTTTCAACTTTCAAAGGGCTTTTTGTGTCCGAGACTTAACCAAATGCATACAGTGCTCCCCCTTTATAACACTAGTCGGGCGCCATAGTTACAAGACCGTGCTATTTGTGTTTGCCTTCTAACAAGTAGAAAAGTGCTGCTGTAATGGAAGCCAGCACAATGCTGCCTTATAACCGATTCTGCTGTATAAAAGAGCTCCTTATAAAGGGGGAGCACTGTACTAGGGGTGTTATATTCCCTGCGCTGCTCATCACACTCCTGCTTGTCTCACTCCTGCTCGTCACACTCTTGCTCGTCACACTCCCCATGCTGCTCATCACACTCTTGCTCGTCACACTCCTGCTCGTCACACTCCTCGTCACACTCTTGCTCGTCACACTCCTGTTCATCACACTCCTGCTCATCACACTCCCCGTGCTGCTCATCACACTCCCCGTGCTGCTCATCACACTCCTGCTCATCACACTCCCCGTGCTGCTCATCACACTCCTGCTCGTCACACTCCCCGTGCTGCTCGTCACACTCCCCATGCTGCTCGTCACACTCCCCATGTTGGCTCCACCTGGTTAAATACAGGATTTTAAGCTCAGTTTCCACTCACAGGTTTCGGGGCTGGCTTGGGTTTCTGCTGCAGGGCTTTCTTCGCCTTGGCAGCGGCAGCCTGTGCCTGGTGTATCCTCTCTGAAAGACAGGCACGGATAGTGGGGTTACACTCCTGGCTGCTGGACACACTTACCGATCACAGACCAAGAAGACAATTCAATCCCCATGAATACAATTCAGTGTACAGAAGCGCTGTCCTCACCGAACTCCTCTTCACTGCGGTCGCGGTGCAGGTAGATCCACAGCTTGCGTCCGATATCGTACTTCACACAGGGGTCCTTCTCATAGTGCAGCCTGTCCAGGGCTCCGCTCACCACTGTGTTCACCTGCAAACACACACACAGGTACATGAACACAGGCACACACACACAGGTACATGAACACAGGCACACACACACACACACACACACACAGATGCACACAAACAAACAACAAAGACATTGAAAAAGACTCCTAGGGGAAACATTTGTCACTGAATTTAAGTTTATTTTAGTATTTCTAAATTCAGCCCCATTCAGTATTTAACACACAGCAAAAGTTTAAACTGTCTCTCAGTCAAAAAGTCCCAAGCTATGCCACTGCCGACAACGGCCGGGAGTTCCCAGGGGGCGGCGCACAATTGGCCAAGCGCTGCATCGGCAAATCCTGGAACTTAAAATATATTCCCCCTTGGTAAGCTGTAGATCCGCTGCAGTTCACAGCACCAGTAATAGAACAGTTTAAAACAGGAAACCCACACTTAATGGGAGTCAATGCAAAGTCCTCTTCATGAACACTATAAACATGCCTGTTTGTGTGCATCTGCATGTGTGTCTGTGTCTCACCTGAGCACTGGTGACCTCCGGTGCTAGGAACTGCGAATCCTTGAGCAGCTCACAGATCTCCGCGCGAGTGCCCTCTCCATTGGGCAGCCTGGCCGCAGCGTCGCGCACTGCAGGGGGGAGATCAAAGGCATATAAAAAAAGACAGCTTTCTATTAATATTCTTACTGTTATAATAATGGATAAGCAACATAGTTGATTATAAGACTCCCCTTGCATGGCAGTTTGATCCACTCCTGGTTTTACTAGGAGCTTAGTAAGACACACCTGAGCTTGTTCCCTATACACTGTGGCTGATCAAGCTCATAGTAAGTCCCATCCCTGGGATCTCCAGGTCCTGCTCCTGGCACTCACCCAGCGAGAGGATGGTCACGTAGGCTGGCCGGTCCGAGCGCAGCAGGGAGTGCTCTCTGGCCTTGTTCAGGGACGTCTCCTTGTCAAACACGCCCTTGACAGGCCCCACCACGGACTCAAACCCGTGCATGCGGAAGGTGAAGGCCTTGTGAGGCTGGTCATAGCGCTGCCGCTCCTGGGGAGAGGGAGAGGAGTCAGCAAGCTGCCCTGTGCCGTGGAGAAGCACAGCACAGTGCAGCAAAGCATACAGGACAGACTTGTAATACCTTTAGACAACGTTTCAATGAGAAGCCTTTCTTGGTGTGTTATGATAGTGTAAGCATAGTGAAAGCAGGGGAGGCACAGATTACCATGGCGAATCCCAGAGGTGTAGGTCAGACCTCGTTATAAATGCAATAAAGGCATAGAGAAACTGTAAGCATAGGAAAAGAAAGGGAACTGCATAGAGTAATGTTGAGAGAGAAAGAGAAAGTGAGAGAGAGAGATTGAGAGTGAGAAAGAGAAAGTGAGAGACAGAGTGAAACTGAGAGACAGAGAGAGAGAGTGATAGTGAGAGAGAGAGGAGTAACAAGCAGCAGCTCACCTGTTCCTGGAAGGTGCGTCTCTCCTCTACAGTACTGGGACGCACCACATAGTCCGTCCGTCTGCATTGAAAACACACACCAGCGTCAACATGGCCTCACAACACTGCCAATAACCTACCATTATTATAAATAACCACTGGGGGAGACAGAAACCCTACTCACACTCTGGGGGTGGGGGGTATGGAGTCTGACAGCTCCTCACTCTCCTGCTGTAAGAAACAAAACAGGAGACGTTCCCATCACTGAGCCTCTGCACATGGAGCAGACTGCAGAACCTGACCAGCAGAGCCCTGCAATGTCTCTGGACCTGGGCATGTCATTTGGTGCAACCCTCTTGTTGACCAATAACACACCCTGATTTCCATGCAATCTCCTGAGCGATCAACTTGACCAACCAATGAAATGCTCAGCAATTAAATACTAAGCAGCTTCAAACATGGTTTTGATTGGTTCCACTTCATGAGGGCAGCACTGTGATTGGTGGAGCGTGCTGCTGAGGTTAGTCGCATGGCTCTGTGCATGTGAATCTCAGACACACCTTGACTACAGGCTGGTCCTTGGTCTCGAGCCACAGCTGGCAGAGCATACCGAGATCCTTCTCACCGTCCTGGCTGGGGACTGCAGGGTGGAGAGAGAGAGAGAAGGGGAGGTCAGGTTTCATCAGGTATAAAGACATATGATAGATGGATAGATAGACAGAATACAAAGAGATAAGCAGACTGAGATAGACAGAGACAAACAGACAGACAGACAGACAGATAGATAGATAGATAGATAGATAGATAGATAGATAGATAGATAGATAGATAGATAGATATAAATAGACAGGTAAATAGAGACATAGATAGATAGATAGATAGATAGATAGATAGATAGATAGATAGATAGATAGGTCCATATAGATAGATCCATATAGACAGACAGACAGACAGACAGACAGATCAAAAGAATACAGATAGCGATAGATACAGAGTGAGCAGACAATATGATAGACAGGATAGACAGATTAACAGATAGAATAGAATATATAGATAGAGATACAAATTAATGAATAGACTGCAATTCAGGGAAGAAAAATAAGACTCCTATTGTATAGCGGTTTGATCCATTCCTGGTTTTACTAAGAGTTTAATAAGACACACCCAAGCTTGTTGCCTATACACTGTGGCTAAGCAAGCTTGTAGTAAAACCTGGAATGGGTAAAACTGTTATGCAACAGGAGTCTCATATCCATCCCTGTGATATACAGATAGATAGATAGATAGATAGATAGATAGATAGATAGATAGATAGAGACAGATAGATAGATAGATGACTCTTACTGATCCACTTCCACTGCTGTGTCCGATCTTTGAACTCCACAAAGGGGGTGAAGCCACTAGGCAGAGCCATGACTCCCGCTGTAGAGAGAACGAGAGGGAGGGAGAGTCACTTAGTCAGGGCTTGTTTTCAGACTCAAACACACTTATGAAAGGAATGTGTTCCTTATGCATATAAACATAGTGAATGATTCCACTGAGAGCCTCACCTTTGCTTTCTCCACTCAGAAACTGCAGTGCTGACGGTACCAGCTCAGCCCAGTTGGGTGCAGCAGAGAACCACGGGTTCAGTGTGCTGGCTGGGGAGGCCTGCCACTGCTGAACCTTCTCCTCTATCTGTCAGGGGGGGAGAGAGGGGAGCAGTGACAACCAACAGGGCATAATAACACAATCAATAACCTGCAGGGTGACACATGTGATCCTGCTTGGAGCTTGACTGGGTTAGCGTTCGCTCAACCTGCAGGGTAACACATGCGATCCTGCTTGGAGTCTGACTGGGTTAGCGTTCGCTCAACCTGCAGGGTAACACATGCAATCCTGCTTGGAGCTTGACAGGGTTACTTTTCCTATGTTATGAACATGATGAAATGGAAACGTGGTAGTTGCCGCATATGGCCACAGGATGGAGTAAGGGAGCCGTTATAATACTGCCGCTCATCTCCCTGGCGCAGGGCGACACAGAGATCAGTGTTCAGGGCTGCGTACCATAGCTGAGCTGGCCTGGCACTCCAGATGCAGGATCTCCTCCAGCAGACTGAAGAAGCTCACTGCGATCTCCTCCACAAAGAGAGGAGAGCCCTTCACCTCCTCCAGGGGCCTGCAGCAACACAGAAGGGAGAGCGGTGAGGGGAGAGGGAGATGGAGAGAAAGAGGGGGGGGGGGGGGATTGAGAAGAAAGGGGGATAGGAAAATGAGGGAGTGTGAAGGGGAGAGGGAGGGAGAATAGGATGAGGGAGAAGGAGGGAGAAAGAGAGATGAGAGGTTCAGTAATCTGAGAATAAAGCAAAACGATTCTCTTTGTCTTTCTCTGCCAGCTAGTTCACCCACACCCCTGCACACTCCCCGGTTACACAGTCACACCGCAAGGCTCTGTACTCACTCCTCCTTGACCACCGGCAGCACTGGGGCAGGGGGGGGCTCGGGGGGAGCTGGGGGGCACTCTGGGACCCCCAGCAGCTCGGGAGAGTCTTCTGGCTCCTGTTTGATCAGCTTCATCTTCTTCTTCTTTTTCTCCTCCTTGTCTTTCTCCTTCAGCCTCTTCTTGGGCACTGCCAAGTCGAACAGCGCTGCGAGGGGAGGGGTGGGGTTGGCAATACGCAGAACCAAACATATTCAAATACACTGAAATTACCTAGAGCCTCTCTCTCACTAATTACATTATTAATTGTTACGAAACTGTTCTGAGATACGCATCGCAAATCCTCCACTGCAGTTTCTTAATTAATTCATATCTATTCCTGACAATCAGTTTTTCACGTTGTACAAAACGATCGACTTCATTTAATCCCCTCAGTTCATCAGGGAACTGATGGAAGGGTCTCCCAGTTCCAGCTCCCCAGTCCCACGCACTCACCTACGAGCGAGCCCTTCCTCCCTGCGTTCACGCGAGTCATGATGTCATTCAAGTTGAGGTCTGACGTCATCAGATCAGGGCGGTCCTGCAGACAGACAGACAGACAGAATTATGTGCTGCTGTTTGATATCCGGCCTTTATCAGGATCACACTCTGTACATACCGGCTGCCGTTTCCTTCTCTCTCTCTGTCTCTTCAGCATCAGCTTCAAATCTCCATCCCCCAGTTCTGGCTTTTCTGTAGGAGAAGCAGGGAGTAATCTAAATAATCTATCATTCTACTGATGATGTTTTTCATCAAACTCATAATGAACTGGTCTGGACATGATAATAATTTCTTTTTTTTTGTATCAATTGAAGACATTGAGAAAGACTTCTAGACTAAATGTTTCTCATCAAACTTATTAAGCTTCTTTATGCATTTCTAAATTTAGCACTATAAAACGTTTAATAGTTTTGTATTAAGTACGCTGTTCTTAAGATTTTGTGAAGGTCTGTTCATAAGCTGCTTATTAACTCGCTGTGCTGATTTTGAAATGCAAAGTCGCATCTCTCTGATCTGTGCTTTTCCTATCAGGGTGTCAGTCCTGGGTGTCGTGGTGAGGGTCTCTCACCTGTGGTCTTCATATCCTGCGTGGACAGGCTCGGGACCACCCTGAGAGACACGCTGAGGTTCGAGGGGTGCAGGGGAGAGGGGGGCAGCCAGGAGCCCAGGTCTGGGGAGGGAAGAGAGATGTGCTCTTGTTCTATGGTTTACATATCTTTTAGCTTTGGCTACAGTTTAAATAAGATATCCAAAAAGAAGAAAGAATAATCCAGGGTGACTCTGGAATCATTCCCGGAGTGGCTCTCCCGTACCTTCCTCATCGGATGACAGGGCGCTGTCCCCGCAATCCTCCTTCACCTCCCGCAGGATCTTGGCCACCCGTCTCTTGGCCCTCTGCTCCCTCTCCTCGGGCCGGGTCGAAGCGGAGGGGTACCGGCGCTTCAGAACCAGATCGGGCCCGCTGCTCCGCGCCGAGTCCAGCAGCTCCTAAAGACAGGCAGCGTCAGGGAACCAGGACATGACAACGCACAAGACAGACAGCGTTGCAATACACGTCTAGGCAAAACACATACAAGCAGACAATCAACACCACCCAACTGCCTTTTAACACAGATTCTCAAAGCTCGTTACAGCGTTCGTGCAATTTTTTCATAAAGGACAATCACACCCAATACATTTACTAAACAACTTAAGACATTTCATTTAGGGGCTTGTAAGTATTCTTCACTTTACAGACTTGCAATAGCAGATTTTTTCTTTTAATTAGAATAACTGGCTTCAGAATCCAGCTCATTATGTTAAATGATATTATCTGATGTAGTCTTTTAGTGCATCAAAAACATATACTGTACACATATATATACACATTAGGACTGAGATGTATTGTATACTGTAGATACAAAGTGCTGAAGCCTGGCCGGAGATCTGAGCTGAGATGTGAGAGGGAGGCCAGTCATACCTTCCTGGAGATGAGGATCTGCTTGAGCAGCCTGTGGTAATACTGCTGCTGGGAGTGCTGGTAGCGCTTCCTCTGGGACTTGATGCAAAGCTGCCTGTACTGAACCACCTCAGGGTTGAAGTACCCATCTGGGAAGAAAGATAATTAGGCTATTTTTCTTTATATTATTTCTCATCAGTGCTGTAGGACGCCGCCTGACGTGGAAGGCACTTTACACATTGAGTCTGTTTCTGTTGAATCAGATGTAGACACAGATGTAGAATTGCTAACCTAATAGCTACGTGCCCTGAACAAATGCCTAAGAACAAGGCAGCATACAATGCACACAGATTTGGGTAGTAAAGGTTTTCTCTATAGAAAAAGTATGCTGGTATGTAGACGATAGCGATTTTTACTCTCTACTTCAAAATTTAAATGATTAAAAAAAAAACAGTTATAGATTTTCACTCTGAAGTTTCTTTTAGTGTTTCTGAATGGATATGGTGATGGAGGTCGTGGAGGGGGCTGGTGAAGGGGAGGGGTCCCGTACCTCGGAAGAGTTTCTGGGCGATGTGCAGGGGGTTCCCGAAGCGGAAGTTCTCGTCCCCGAACAGGTCTGTGATCACCCGCTCCCGTTGCTCCGCGGAGTCTTCTGGAAACTGCGGCAGGAACTGGAGGAGGTGCTGCCGCTGCGAGTCCGACAGCACGTCATTCCAGGTGCTCGCACTCACCACATCGAAAAAGATCTCCGGCTGAGAGGGGGGGAGAGATAGAGAGAGGGAGGGGGAGAGAGAGAGATCAACCATGAACCTCCACACCCATGGAATTTAACCAACACAACCCTGACACACAAAGACCAATCGTCAGCCTTCATTCACTGTTCAAATAACCAGGTAGGTGCCTGGAATTGAAGCAATAAAGCCCCTGCAAAAATCAGGTACCAACTCATCACACTTATAACAAGACTTTTAACACAGGACTGTGTCTCACCTGCATCTGTAGGTTATTAATTGGAACAAGTTTTAAACAGATTGAGGAGCTGATAATGTATACACCCTGTTTAAATGAGAACATCAGGCCTCAGGGATAGTACTAGTGTCGAACCCGGAAACCTTATATGTAGCCCCAGGGATGCAAATAAGACTCCCATTGCATAGCAGTTTGATCCATTCCTGGTTTCACTGTGAGTTTGATAAGACACATCTGAGCTTCTTACACAGTGGCTAATCAAGCTCGTATTGAAACCTGGAATGGGTGAAACAGCTATGCAACAGGAGTCTTATTTCCATCCCTGCAGGGGAATCCAATCCCTCACTGGGGGTCGTTGTGAGGACGGTTACAAGAGACCAAAGATCCCCGGTGTTACTCTGACTGCTTCTGTTCTGCAGGATCCTCATTTTAAACAGTGAAGCACACTGCGATGTTGCTGCTACTCACGTCTTCCAGCAGGTCCTCTGGCAGGCTGACCCTGGTGTTTCCTAGCATGCAGTCCTCCATGATGCGACCCCCGTGGCCCGGCTCCAGGGGGTCGGTCAGCATGTGATCCAGGGCGTCCATCCTTCTGCATGCACACCGCACCACAAAACACGCCGCTGTCTGCAGCAAGGCTGATGTACTCCGTCTGTACAGCGTTAATAATAATAACAGGAACTTTTTTAAAAAGATCTTCTGTTAGCTAAAATTAGTTATGCATATAATTACTTATATTCATTGAGGAATTAAATTATCGCCACTTGGTAACTGAACCACGGTGTGTCTATATTATTACCCAAACAAGATCGCTGTTTACTTTCACAAACCTACAGTCTTACTTGATTAAAATGAAATCCGTTTCTGATTTACCGCTCTACGCTCTGCTCCGGGGGAGTAACTGACCGCTACGTTAAATACCGGATATGTCATGTTTAAAGGGTTTATTTAACTTTTAGTCCAGGAAATGAAATACCCAAGCAGAAACGGAGGAACGTGGGGAATTAAAACACGGACGGACTACTTCCGGTCGATTTCAAACTCTGCGGTACCTACAACCAAGCAAAGGAAAAACTCCGTTCTGAGGTTGCAGGCGAGTGAGCTGCTGCTTGCATTGTTCAGTGTGGTGCAGACCACCCAAGTGACCCGCTAGAGACATTATACAACCCGCAAAATAAAACGTATGTGTTAGATTGGATCTGAGATCAATCTTGGCTGGTTCTCGCCCTGAGTCTCTGTGCAGTTATCATCAGTCACTGGCGCAAGACGCTGCTGTCTGTAGAGTTGAGATTGTATGGACAGTGCAATCCATTCATTGATGGGCTCTTAATTCAAGTTGCAAATGATATCATTTTAAGTGAACCAATGTTGTTTTATTTTCCTTTTATTGATTCGAAATCTCATTTTAATAATTGCAGTCAGAGTTTTCATTGTCCATTATTTCCGAGGATGGGGGGATACGGTGCTAAACCGACAGGTTTGTACATTTTAGGGCGGCGATATTGTTTCTCGTTTATTTTGTTTTATTGTATTTTGATGGGTACCCGCATGACTTTGTTTTACTCTTTTTTTTATGGTCTTAGTGTAAAGTACCAGGGCATCATTTGTGGCAAAAGCTAGGAAGCCGATATTATCAACAGCCGTATCTGTTTAAATAATTGAAATAGACCCCCTTCTGTCTTTGACTGCGTATTTTAATAGATTTGTTTTCATAGCTAGTATAAGTTCACAACAGAGCTGGTGTTACTGTGACTGGTATATGTTAAATAGTTAATTCAGGACAAAGAGGTCTCGATCACAACAGAGTGGGGTGCGGTGGTAATATAGCAATGCCAAGAAGTGAACATGTGTTTTAATCCCTTCGTTATCAATGCTGTTTGTGAAAATAAACCGCCAAGGCAGGATGGACACTGTCCTTGCAGGCATCGCATTGTATTACAAACAAGAGCGAGAAACAACATGAACGCACTGCGCTTGTACAGCAGTTTATTGCAATCAGGTAACGGACAGTGAGTGTAAAACATCCGGCCGCAATTCATATAGGAAGGGAAAAGCAGGAAATGGTTTGAAATCTGTTGTTTTATGCTGGATCTCGCCAGTTGTCTTCGTCCTCCACTCATGCCTGCCCCTGCCTAGCTCGACAGTATCGTAGAGAGCTCCTCTTCCTTCGTTAGGGGGATGTGTTCTGTGCGCCCCTCTGCAGCTTCAATGTCGTTTGCAAAGTAGACAGTCCTGCAAGAGAGAAAGGGATGACGATCTAGTGAGAAGGAGGCACATGAGAGGACAACTGGGCTGATCCAGGACAGGACAACACAGGATAGGAGGACTGAATCGCTTCAGGCTAAACAGATAGGGATGGATTTGGCTGAAGTTTATAAAATAATACTTGTCCTGGAATCTTTTATTATGGAAGGATGTAAACAAGGGGCATTCAGGAAGCAAATCTGTCTTGTTCCCTGGCTTTTGTTTCATAGCTCCAACACCAATTTTGACGCAAACTCATTAGACATATTACAATGTAATCCTGTTCTTGTCGAAGCTGCCTTCACAATCCAGGGAAAGGAAAGGAGGAGAGAAGCCCTGTCTCGCCAGGCTGTGCTTACCCGTTGTCTCTGGGCAGTCGTGTGAGAGTGAGCCCATCGATGTGCACCCTCCTCCTCCTCCACTCCAGATGCAGGAAGCGACTCGTGTAGAGCTCCAGCAGGAGGCTGTTGAACTCTCCGTCCCTGTCCGCCGGCACCAGGAACTGGTACACCTTCCCGGGGGTAAGAGTCACTGCAGAGCTGCACACACAACACACGCGGTTTACCATGCTTCTACATTACCCCTAGGCTTGTCATGTTTTTAAATGTGCTTTACCATACCTCTCTGGGCTTTACAATGCTTTATTACACTTTGCTTGTACTAAGGGGACACTTTAATAAGGAACAGCACAGAAGCCAGTTACATGACAGCTCACCCGCCATAAAGAAAGAATGAAAAGCTGGCCAGTTAAAGTGCTGCTTGTCTACTCACTGGGAGAGACGCAGGGCCGAGGTCTCCACTCCTCTCCCCTTCAGCTTGACAAACAGCAAGCACCGCAGCGAACGCGTGCCCCCGATCTGCAGCTCCAGCAGGAAGTATGTGACTGGAAGAGAGCAGGAAAGCCAGGGAGCAAACTCGGACCGAGCAGACAAACATTTCAGACGATACCCTCGGCAGATTAACAACAGTACAGACTGCTGCCAAGCTCAGCTGCAAACATTTAATCAGTGACGAATAATTCTGCGGGTTGACTCAAGGTGCTGTAAGGTACTTAAAAGGTGCACTACCCTAATTTGGCTGCAGAACCCTTTTCCCAGCTCTCCACTTTATCATTGATTTTTCACTTACACGCTCAGGCTGTTAATCAGGGCTCTTAAACAGAGCTGATTGTGTTCTGTGTCGAAGCTGGTGAGCTGTGAGAAGCTGGCACTCACCACAGTGCGGAGGGGAGCTGGTAATGTCCAGAAAGGCGGTGAGCTTCTTGAATGGGACTGGCCTGTCTGCTGTCAGCCAGGAGGTGTTATAGCCTAAACAGAGGACAGACAAAGGGGTCAGTGCAGGGGTGTCTTGAATCAATCAAAACTGCATATGTTCCCATATAAGAGAGGACTATAGTACAGGACCAAAGCATGATTCCTATAGTATACTGCAGTACAAACTATAGCTAAGCATACTATATTACTATATGGTGTGTGAGGATGGTAAAATGGTATTTGTTATATGTGATCCGCGCGGCTCTCACACACCCAGCTCTGGGCAGCTCCTCAGCCCTGGTCGATGGCACCGTGTGCAGTGCCCCCTAGTGAAGGAGCGCAGCGAGCAGCAGGGGAACGCAGTCAGAGGACAGCCAGCGCGGATGGAGCTGGTGAAGAGCTGGTAGGCTTTCTGGTGGCTGCACAGGACATAGCGCTCCCCTGAAAACACAATGAAACAAGGGCACACGCTGTGAATATACAGCAGAATCAGTTTCTGAACTTACTACGTTTTATAAGTCATGCCTCGTCTTTATAGCACAAAATTGAGCCTGATGATATATATATAAAAAAAAAACACACATTGATAACTCAGTATCTGCTTTTAAAGTAAACTACACTAATTATACAGAATAAACCCTGGTCAAATAAAAACAGATTTTATCCCATGTGGAAGTGGGCTCTCATTTCTTTTTTGGGGCTCTGTATCTCCCCACTACCCCCCATATAGAGGATTATGAACCCTGTGCTTCTGTCACTAAAGCACTTCCAGGACATGGACGGTCACTTACTGTCCAGCAGCGACTTGGGGCAGCCGGGCAGCTGGTAGCCTTTCCCCACGTAGAAATCCACGTGCCCCATGGGCGGACGCAGCCCCAGAGCTGCTATGGGTTCATTAGCTACAGGGACAACAGCAGACAAGGCTCAGGTCAAAAGAACACGAACCTGGGCAGTGAATTCAGTGCCTTCCATTGATAGTGCAGGGATGGAAATTAGACTCCCATTGCACAGCAGCTTGATCCATTCCTGGTTTTACTAGGAGTTTAATAAAACACTCCTGAGCTTGTTACCTGTACACTGTGGCTAATCAAGCTTGTAGTAAAACCTGGAATGGGTGACACTGCTATGCAATAGGAGTCTCTATTTCCATCCCTTGCTAGTGACAGACCTCTGTAATTGGTGTGGACCACGTCCACAAACTGAGCGTCAGTGTAGTCCAGCCGTGTCCTGGGACCCGTGTGGAGGAAAGACGGGCCGAAGGGGTCCAAACCTGCATAGAAAAACAGAACAGGAAACTCTGAAAAACTCTATACTTACTGCGACCAGGAATTGTGTTGTTTTTGTCCTGTTTGAATGATTTGATTTTTATAATGTCATTTCTTTGCGCCCTCTCTTGCCAGGACTCCCTTGTAAATGAGACGTATATCAAGGGTTCTGTTCTGGTTAAATACATTTTATATCCAATGAGAGAGAGAGAGAGCCTGTTCAATATAAACCCCACCCCGGCTACAGTACTGGTGCTCCCCCTAGTGGTTGTGTCCGTTCAGCGCTGTGCTTGGGTGGAAGGGTAGCTGTTACCTGTAATTCTGCCGATAGAGCCTCGAAGACGGAACCCCGCGATTCCTGCGATGTGAGCCCCTGTGCCGAAGCCAATCAGATGCAGAGATGTAGCACTGAAGCCTTTAGCCTGCCAAGCAAATAGGTGTAGACTGCTATCACTTCCATTAACAAGGATGCCAGTAACACACCAAGTCAGGGCTATCAGTATGATCAGGAAAGCTGATGACCATCATCAACAGGATTGGATAGAAAAAAAGAATTTGCAGTGCAATGTCTAATCACAATTTGATAAGCTCTGCAAGTATGCAAACGTGCAAGTGTGACACACAGACAGCCGTTCAATTCAATTACTTTAGAAATCCCAAAAGAAACAAATTCAAAGATAGACTGGAAGTCTTTCTCAGTGCCTTCTCTTAACCATTAATAATCATCAGCGCCCCTCCATCGTATCTCAACAGTGCAGTGTCTAGACTCACCAGTAGGGAGCGCAGCAGCCCTGCCAGCAGCTTGCCTGCCTGCGTGGCTGCTGTGAGCAGGTTTTGGTTGCCAGGAGCTAGCCAGTCGATGGCCAGGACATTGAGCTGGTGTGCGGAGAGCAGCTCTTGGGCCATGACCCCCACCCAGCGGGGTCTGACTTTGGGGGGGCGGCGTCCGTGGAGAATCACGACGACAGGCAGCCACGGGTTCCAGGGGTACCCAGACAGGGACCCCGATACATTGAGAGGGACCCCACAGGGGCCCCGTCCAGCACTGAACCCCAACACGCTCATCCAGAGAGCCCCCGGCGCTCTTCTTCTGAAATCCTGACACTTCGACCCGCTGCCTAAACAGAGGGCAATCAAACGAGACCCGAGCGGTGATCAAGCATCTCTGAAGAGGCACTGTGAGACCAGGCGTGTGCGAGGCTGGCCCGCCCAGTCCAGGACAACCTGGTTCTGAACTGAACCCTTTAACCCTTTCATGCATGGGATATTGAAAATAGCTGAACATGTTTTAAAATATATATTTTTTCTATTGATTTATATGGAGAAAACATGTCATGCTCATATGAGGCTTTCATGCATTGTGTCTTCCATATCTCCCTGTATAAACACTAGAAGAGTTTTTTTTTGTCCATCCCCATGCAGGTCACCATGCAGGAAAGGGTTAAACCCCCACCCAGGATTGAAAACAGTGAATTTTAACTGTTGAGCCCAAACTGAGTTTCTACACCTGTGATGGACTGGCCTCAAAGACCAGCTGCAATGGATCAACACGACACAACACAATTCAATTCACATGTCTACTGCAGCTTTCATCACAAGGATACCAAAGTGCTTCACACACACTCAAAAATTACATTAAAACAGTCTAGTACAAAATTTAATAAAACAGATATTTTAAAAAATATAACAGTTAAAACTATTTTTTTAATAAAATTGGAATTAAAAAAGAATAACAAGAAAATGCCGTTTTGTAAAAATTGGAAAACTATTTCCCAGAATGCTCTGCACCCCCCCCCCCCCCCCCTCTCCTCTCGGGAGCGACCCGCTGAGAAAAACACAGCGTCTGGCCTTTTAAATTAAGATTAAACACACAGAGGTATCATCCTGTATTATACCATTTCTTGTTTTTTTTATAAATGATCTACATTACTTTTTAAAGAAAGATTAAAAAGGCATTTGTATTATTTGAATGTACATTTATCCACAGCATTGCATTTGAAATATCTGAATATCTTGAATTAATATCATGAATTCACGTTAAACAGGGACCAGAATTGAGACCCCTTGCAACAATACAGTGTTAAAAGTGTATCCAGATATCCAAATGTTGAAAGTACTGCATTGTCAAAAGTCAAGCACAGATGTCAGCCTACCTACAGTGCAGAGATACTGAATATGAATCGATTCAGCCTTTTCCTTATACATTTAAATGTAGCAAATGTAAAAAATAAACACAGAAAACACTCTGAAAGTGAATCATTTGCTACCTGCTGCAGCTCCAAGCAGAAGAAAAAGGCAAAGCAGAGTTCTCTGCATCTTCAAGTCTCTTCAGTCCACAGCATCAAACTACAACCAGAAGCCTCACCCCAGCACCATGCAAATAACCCCAGCAAGGAGCAGCCTCGTAAGATAACCCCTTCACTAGAAACAGAAACCTGTTTTATCGTCAGTGATGTGAAAGTGACATCGTTCATGCAAATCCACACACACTGGCTGATTGTTACATTAAATGCTCAGTTTGTCAGATACTTCTAGGAGGGAGAGTGAGTGGGTGGGGCGTTTTTATTTTGCTTTATGTTGTACAGGAGCTGAAAATGTCTAACACTGTTTGAAGCACACTGATACCGTTTACAACAGAGCCTTAAACTAAAGGGTTAGCAAAATAGGGTTTTGTGAATTACCAATAAGACAGAAAAAAAAGTTTATTACAGTGTTATTGCATTGGAACAGTCAGCTTCATCCATTAGTAATGTGTTTTATTGATATTGTCGGTTATCATTAGTAGTGTTTATTTGAGCCTTTAGAACACATCAATAGACATTTTTTATTATTTATTTTGTGTGCCCAATTATTTTACCCCCAGTTTACAATGTCCAATTATTATTTATCCCCTGACCGCAGCAATTCCCCACACAGCTCAGGAGAACCGAAGGTTCAGCGGGCGTCCTCCAATCCCACGACCAAGCCAGCTTCCTCTTCTATGCCCAGGAACTCCAGAGCGGAGGTCAGCGGAGGTCAGCGAAGCTAACGGCCTCTGGAGGACAAAGGGCAGCCCTGCAGGTGTCTGCTCCGAGCTCAGCAGGGTCCGCTGTAGTACGAGGAGAAGAAACAGTCCCTAATGGTTTTGCCTTCCTCTGAAATCCCCAGCAAAGACTGGCGACTTCACACAGGCCGGTCGTGAACCTGCGCTCCCCTGACTGTATGACTCCCCCTGCATACCACACGGCCATGCCTTTACGAGCGGAGACACGTAGGGGTAGATGCATTATGAAAAGTACTGGTAATTCCAAAAAGGATACTGCCCCGATCCTACACAAACACCCCTGGCACAAGAACCACAGCTAGTGACCTGCTTCTAATAAACCTTAAAAACAATAGAGAAAGAAGGAGACAGCAGCAGGCCAATCCGGGATATATTTCTCCACATTTTGTTTCATTTAAAACAATGAATTCCCTGTGTTTAAGACGCAGGCACCGGGTCTGTGTGCTACAGGTTGTGTGAAATCCAAAGAGCACATTTTGGTCTTAAATTTCATTTAAAACACAGAAAACACACACCCAGTCGGCTCCTGTCATTTTATTTAGATTCAATGACTTACTGAGTTCTGTTCAATTGATTTAAAAACAGTGGCAGATCTCAATACCAACCACCAATAAAAAAAAAACATTACAATATCTTGTTCATGAAAGTTTTTACATATTATTACAAGCAGAAATAAGCCAGGGAAGAAACTAACACACACTTTAATTATTTTACAGTCGCGCCAGTATTTAGATCAATTGAATACACTCTACTACAGCTACAAGCATTAGATAATGAAACTCGCTGCCTCTGCAGACAGACGCACAATGCATTTCAGTACACACTCCTTGAGCTAACTTTCATAAGGCACAGTGGGAATGCCAACCCAACCCACGCACATGGGTGGGATCAGAATCTCCTTTATACACGTGTTCATATACAAATCATTCAAATACAAAACAAAGTACAAAGTTTATTTTTTATATAGGGACACTCCTTTTCAAAAGGTGATTTTAAATGGTCAACAGGGTTTCCATCCCAGATCTGAAGTGCTCTTTGAATGAGCAGTTATTGTAATGCCTTCTAGTGCACTACCTCATTACACCACAGGGGGGCAGTCTCGTACCAACACCTCGAACCGATACACGCAGCGCTTTCCATATTTTATTAAACCCCACTGCTAGTTCAGCAGGTTTTGGCACTTTGTTTTATCAAGTGTCACTGGTAACAGAAATGTAACTAAAACGCTCACTAAAATATCCCCGTGATGGTACAGGGATGTTATGGAAGTTAATAAGGATTCTGTGCTCACAGACAGGCTAACCCTTCACATGATCTGGTCAGCTTTGCTGGCATGCCAACACAGCCCAGATGAGTTGAGCAAGGTCTTCTGCACCCCTGCCCTGCCTCAACCCAGCTGCACTCGACACCCACTGCGAGAGGAGAAATCACTGCCTTTCATAGCGATGATGTACATCTCTACCACCCCCGCCCTCCCCCCAAAAAAAGGGTCAAATAGCACTAAAAGTTACACCACAAGTATAAACTCACTTTACAACACCCCTTTGAGACTACTGCCTCCTACCACAAATACAACGCATTCTCCCGACGGAAATCAGTATAAAAATAATAAAACACAAGGTGATAGACAAGATCCCTTCATACGGATTGTATTAAAAAAACATCAGTAACGATCTCAACAGCTTAGACACGAGCATGAAAAGGGTTATATTAAGTAATATAGAGCAACACCTCTTTCGTTTTTAAGATAGGTCTGAATAATGCTGGTTCCAATAGCACCCTCCCTAGAATGAGACTTATTGTAAGAGAGGTCGTATGTCATGACCCTAGTACTGCACTGTAGCAGAGCCTTGTTTTCTTAATCTAACTACAGGGATGGAAAGAAGACTCCCGGTGCACAGCAGATCCATTCCTGGTTTTACTATGAGTCTACGATGTCCCACCTGAGCCTGTTACCTATACACACTGGCTAATCAAGCTAGTAGTAAAACCTGGAATGGGTTTCCCCACCCATATCAAATCACAAACGACATCATCTCCTAGGTACATACACAACATATATATATATATAACGTGACTAAAAACAAAATCAGCTTCATCTGTGAAACATCTGTATTGCATGATCTCCTTGTTGTTTGATAAAATACATTTCGATTTATTTATACAAAATTAAAAAAAAAACACACACACACACACAACCTTTAACCTGTCCGTTCTTCTGAAAAAAAAATGTAAAAATGTGTCTTTCGGGTTGTCATTCCGAGGTTGCGGATAATGAGCACAGTGGGTTTGAATTCCACGGTCCGTTCCCAGTAATACACAGCCTGGTTGCTGCTGTCCTTTTCGCTCCCCCTGATCACACCCCTGTGATCTCTGTGATCCAGCCTCGGTACATCGTGACGCGGGTGTAAACCCCAGGCTTGTTCCTCCGAGCACAGCCATCCCCCCAGCTCACAACTCCGGCTAGGAACAGACGCCCGTTCGCCTCGATACTGGACAAGGGGCCCCCAGAGTCACCCTGTGGAAGTAACAAACAAGCTGGATTAGCTTCAAAATGGTTTCAAAATCCACCCTCTTAGCCTTCACCAGCTTCAGAAGCAGACCCCTGCTCCTATCGTCATTGGAATCTATCCAAAACCATTCTCCCTGGCACACCTTCCAGCCTTCCTATTCGTATTAACGGTGGTGGAAAAGAAAGTTTCTTCTCTACTTGCTACTGCAGACGTGTCAGGCCGCTCTACACCACCAGGGCTGGATAACACTCTTCTGAACTGGACCATCGCCATCATCCTGGGGCCAGTTGCATAACACACCTACAGTTACATTTCCCCTTAGTGTTACATAAGTCAATACCCTAGATAAGGGGACATGTATCCTTAAGGGTTATGCACTTCAACTTAAAGCTTAAGGAGTTTTAAGCCACCAGACCCAGGTCTAAAGTAGTTAACTAATGTATACCTACTCGACCATCAGATATGTGGAAATAAACTTGATAAATACAATGACAAACGTTTCTAGAAGACAGAGCCTTTCGGCTTCCTCAGTAGAAGCTACATTTAAAAAATAATAATAATAAACGTGATCAATTCAATGGCAAAACGTGTGTCTGTTGAAATACAAAGAGTACCAGGGCAGGCACAGAATGACCCAGTCCCTCTCTATTGAACCCCCCAGTGCGCTCCTCTGACTGGACGAGACGCTCCCCGCTCCCCTTGAACTCTTCAGAGGAACGCTGTCGCCCCTTTGTGGTTTGCGTGCAGCGCTGTGACCCGGTTCTTTCCCGGCTGTACCTGACAGGCGTCCACTCCCCCGGTCAGGACCCCGGCGCACATCATCCGGGAAGTGATGTCAGACATCAGACTCGAGCACACCGTCTCGTTGATGATTCGAACCTCAGCCTTCTGCAGCACCGTCGCACCAAAGCCTAGAGACAGCGGGGACAAACACGAAACAAATCAAGTCAAGGGATGGAAATAAGACTCCCCTTGCATAGCAGATTGATCCATTCCTGGTTTTGCTATCACACCTGAGCCTGTTAGCTATACACTGGCTAATTAAACCTGTAGTAAAACCTGACATGGGTGAAACTGCTATGCAATATGAGTCTTATTTCCATCCCTGGAGTCTCATCCATATCTACAAAAGCAGTACGAATCCTGAAGAATTTAACAACAACCGTTTCGTCAGTGCCTAGCCTGCGACTGTCTCTATAGCTCTATCAGTTTGTGAGCGTGTGTCCCTCGCTTACCTCCCTCAATACTAGTCTAGCCTGTGATAGACAGACTTCCATGTCTATGCCTTTGAGTGTGTGAGAGAGTTCCTCGCCATCTCTTACCCCCTTCCTTGGTGGCACCCCAGCCCGTGATCCACACCGACTTGCCGGCTGGGAAGACGAAGGTGGATTCGGGGAGGCAGATGGGCCAGATTACGCTGGAAAGGGTAACAGGACTCTCCAGCTCCATGAGGGCGATGTCGTTGTCGAAGGTGTAGGTGTTGTAGTTCGGGTGAGGGATGATACGCTTTATATTGCTCTTCACCGTTGACTTGCCCAGCTGCCCCTGAGCATGGAGACCCATGTAGGCCTCCCAGACGCTGGCTTGAGAATACCTGCAGAGGCAAAGCCAGCTTTACATGAAGGAAAGACTTCAACTACAGAGCCCTGCTTCACACCTCCCAGAGGCTCCTTCCAAAAGCAGCCCAGAGGCTCTCAATTAGACGGAAAAAAAAACCACTTAGGTGGACTTTACTTTGTACAGAGATTTTATTTGTATTGCTTAATTAGACTTTAATCCGTTTATCGCTGTGGAACAATTCAACAGTAAAGTCAATAGTTTGAAAATCCTGTTCCATGCAAATGATTAAAACACTGAAAAAAAAATTAGATCAATCTGTAATTAAAAGATTACGATTTCAAAAATTGGAAGAAAATAAAATGGCACAATTTATCGGATTCTAATAAACCGGATTAGAGCGCATTACCTTGGTAGTTGCCCTTTGGGTAAGAACCTTCTCAATATGGTCCACTACCAAACGTTACTGCCCCTCTAATCAGGCTCAGCTGCTTCCCCCCCTCCTCTTTCTCCGTCCACCTACTTGACTTTGAGGTCGTCCTGGACGCAGTGGGCGGCAGTGACCAGCCAGCGGTTGGAGATGACCGAAGCTCCGCAGGTGTGTCCCGATCCCTTGACGTGCAGGCTGACCTGCCAGGGCCACTCCCCCTCCTCCGCGTTCTGACCGCCCACGATGCGCGAGTGCTTGTAGGGACGCGTCCCGCAATCTGCACAGGCAGACAGGCAGAATGAACAACAGGGTCCCCGGGACTTCAGCACACACAAGAGAGGCAAGCAACAACGGGAAGTCCAGTCCAGGTCTTTGTTCCTACACAGATTCTCTATTATATTGATTAACCAGGTCCTTTACTCTCTGTAAAACCTGGACTGGAACACGATTTTTTTAAATGGATCAGAAAAAGATCAGAGAATATCAAGGCGATGCCCTACACAGCATCGCAACACAAACAATTTACAGTATAGGAAGCTGGATCTGAACTCTCCAGACGTGAAAGGAGCCACATATCCCCCTTATAAAGCATCTCCTAAACACAAGCCAACATGTCAGTTAATCAAAAGGAAACATGTACGGCTTGTGCAGTTACGAAGAAGGTTATTACACAGCTCCATCAAGCAGGAGAATGAGCCTTTAACAGAAATGTAATAAAAATCTCACTGCAGGCGGCCTCGTCGGAGCGATCGGCACAGTCTTCCACCCCATCGCACTCCGGGTTCTTCTTGTTGATGCACTGGTTGTTTTTACACTTGTAGCTGAACTCCGTGCAATCGATCACCACGGCTAAGGGGACGAGACAGAGCGAGCAATCAGGAATGTGTGGGATGAGCTTGGTGTTCTTCCCCCCCCCCCCCCCCTCTGCGCGCCAGCCGGCTCTTTCTGCATAGCATTTAAAACATTCCCTCGCCATCTGCCCGGTGACACACGCAATCACAATACCACACGGTCAACCCCACCCAAGACAAAATAAAACAGATCCCGAGGCAGAACTGAAGCTAGCAAACCAAGAATTACAAAGCTGTCAAATATTGTCTTGCTGAAAGAGAACATTTTCAAAATTAGTTTTTTTGTAGGTTGGCAGAAGGGGCTGTGACTAATTGCACTGGCAACAATGTTTCTACTCTTTCTACTGTACGAGAGCACTGGGAGTACTGGGAAAGGGAAGGTTTCCTTACTGTTGTCGCACTCGGATTCGTCACTGCCGTCCCCGCAGTCGTCACGGCGATCGCAAAACATCTTCTTGGAAATGCATTTCCCGTTTCTGCACTTGGCTTGATCGGACTTGCAGGCTGGGAAACAAGACTCGCACGTTTACTGAGGGGCAGCGGTCCAGACAGACTGGTGCAGCCACTTGAGAAACAATGACCTTTTATTAAATAAGGCAAGAGGCCGAACATAATAACATTTATCAACTTAACCTAGCAGACAAGCGACTGACAAAAATGTGGGTTTTAAATCACGTAACTAAAATGATTAGAATTAGTTTTTATCTTTGTATTTTATTTTATTTATTTTTTAATCAGTGTATGGTCGACGCGTCTCCCCAGGTATTTCTCTGCGGTTGTTCAGTGCTCTTTCATGCACTTACCACAGGGCTCCTCGTCGCTGTTATCTCCACAGTCATTGACTCCGTCACAGACCCAGAATTTGGGTTTACACAGAGAGTTCTTGCATGCAAACTGGTCCGTCTTGCAAGCTGGGAGGACAGAAAGACATGCAAAACGGTGAGCGTTTAGGGTGCTGCGGGGATGCCAGACAGTGCACGGAAAACACGCCATGCACGCCTGTTAAAGGGACTGGAAAGAGGTCATACAAGGGGATACAATATGGGAAACGCATTCACTGCACAGCAAAGTAATTTAGCAGGGGAGTCATTCCGGCTCAAGAGGACCAGAGAGGCGTCTCCTCCACTTGGAGATCGATGATGATGATGATGATACAGACACATAACCCACATGTGAAATGAGAAGAGGGCTGTGTGTTAGGGTGAGGGTGAGTCGGTGCTGTGTGCATGCAGACGTTTCTGCATGAAGGATGACGACACTGACCAATTTAATTCATTTTAAAAGCTTGGTTCAAGGGGTCCCTCCTGTCCCACTTGAGCTGGACCTGTGCAGACAGGCGCCGTGTTCTCCCCCCAGGTGTTGATTCTAATCGTTCTGTGTGGTACTTACTGCATGCGAGCTCGTCGCTGGAGTCGCCACAGTCATTCCAGCCGTCACACCGCAGCTTCTCGCTGACACATCGGTCGTTCGCACAGTGAAACTGTGAAGGGCAGGCTGCAGGAGAGCAGACGAGAGGAGAGGGACCAGGGGTTAATACAGGACTCTCATCAGCCATAACCTCAAAACACTCCATCGGAAGGTAAAGCTATACAAGTCAAATACATAGGAGGCACTAGCCGAAAAAAAAAGGATTGTCTATTTGACTTATTTTCTTATAGTAATACAAGGGGTAGAAAATTCAGATCCTTGAACACAGATACACAGGAATCCGCTTTCAACCTTTACAAATGTCTCGGTTCTCATGCCCTCAAGAACTAATGAAAGGCCATAGCAAAGCCATAGCCATAGAAATGATTGCGTGACCCATCAACAGGCACACAGTTGCCTCCAGTCTGCCCCCTGTTGACAGGTTTAGAAATCAACCCCAAAGCCCTCGACTGCCCACCTCTAATATAGGAATGGTGTACTGTGTTCTGCTTGGTCTCGTGTGAGTCAGCTGGGTTTGTGCACTTACGGTTGGAAGGTTCGAAGGCTTCGTACCGAGCAGCGAAGCCTCTGTCCACGTACGTTGCGTCGGAATGGAATCGGATGGTCATCTCGTTGGTCTGGCTGGAGACCACCAGCATTTTCTCATCCCCGCAGTACCTGAGTCAGACAAACAGATTGATTCACCTGCCCCCAGTACCACAGTTTGCACAAGTTCTTCACAAACGCTGCGGACCACCGCAGTCTTTATGCGATGATCAGACTGATTTGATTTGGTAGTTTTACCGCGACCGAGTCGCCGCCAGCAAAGAACTTTAAAAGCGAAGATAAACTGCAACCCGCGCGAGCCGTGAGGTTTGCTCTTATGCATTATGGACCAGCGTCCTTTCAGCAGCCATCACACATCCACAGGAA
This sequence comes from Acipenser ruthenus, assembly GCF_902713425.1. NCBI lineage: Eukaryota > Metazoa > Chordata > Actinopteri > Acipenseriformes > Acipenseridae > Acipenser > Acipenser ruthenus. Next base: position 6,542,865 of record NC_081228.1, read on the forward strand.
ACACCTGCATCAACAACTCTTAACAGACAGCAAACCCCAGAATGGATTCGTTTATTGTTTTGGTCAAAAGCAAGTGAATGAACGGGGTAGCTTGAACAGGCAGTCACAAATGCAGAGCGTGCTCTTCGGTGTTTCTGTCCAGCAGTCGCTGGCTCACAGGGCGTTTCACGTGTGCGTGCCTCACCTCTGCGTGTTGATCTCCACGTAGTCCTTCGTGCAGCTCTTGAGTTTCACCCCAGGTTCGCTCATCAGGAACTTCGTGAAAGTCACCTTGACGCTCAAACCCGCAGCCACCTTGGATACAGAAAGTACTCAAATAATCAATGAAGGGCACTTTACGCGACGGGTAATGCCTGACCGGATTTAAACTAGGTGGTGCAGGTTAGGTGATTGGAAACAAGCGTTTGATAAAAACATAAGTTATTGTAACACAGTATGTATAATCATGTTGTAGAATTATTTTCTTATTAATTATTATTAATAATCAATAAATCAATCTATTGAACAGACGAATGGTTCTGCCGTTTTGCGTTTTTGATTTCACAGTGGATGTGGGATGCAAAGCCTTGCTCCTCTTACCTGGATTTTCCAGGTGCAGTCCATGCTTGCGGAGTAGAACGCTGGGTAGTTGGGGGAGGTGAACGTGCCGTTGCTCCCAGTGAGTTGACCGCCGCAGGCTGGCAATGGAAACACAAGGAGAAGCGAACACGAGTGTTTAAACACAAACAGACTCCAAATTCACATCCGATTTTGAACCCAGGAAAATTCAAGTGTAGCTGTCCTTCTGTTTGTAGCAGAAGCTACAACAAGAAATACCTTATCCCACCAATAAAAAGTCAGAATTACCGTTGCTATCCTTGGGAATCTGGCTGTACTCCGCTTTGAATCCTGGGAAATTCCTATTGTCATCTGTGACCAGAGCCAGGAGCATGACGTTCCCAGATGAGATCAAGACCAGGGGCTGAGAGGGGGAGAAAGTCCCGCACTTCCTAAAGGCAAAAAACAACATCAACGTCGTGTCAGAATTCAGAATGGATTTTTTGTATACAACTGTAAGTCGCCCTGGGTAAGGGCGTCTGCTAAGAAATAAATAAAAATAATAATAATAATAATAATAATAATAATAATAATAATAATAATAATAATACTGATATTCTGGGACTGGGAAGAGACATCACACTGCGCTTTCCTCCTTCCTAAACTGACCATCTCAATATAGAAATCCTTATTGTGCTAAGAGTGGACCTGCTTGTCCATCCATCTTTCTGTCTCTGTCTGTTTAAAGGTTACCTGCAAATGTATCTGCTTGTAACGATAACCGTAGACCACGATGCATTACATTATCACAATATGCAGGCGACGCTCCTGCTGGGCTACATTTCAATGATGTGAAAAGAGAGAAAATGATAATTTAAAAACGTGTGGACTGTTTCCTGTTCACAGAAACTACAAGCCACGTGTATCCGGCATTCAAAAAGCACGGGTAGGGCTCCCGAGTGGCGCATCCAGTAAAGGCGCTCCGTGTGGAGTGCAGGATGTGTCCTATAGTCTGGACGTCGCCGGTTCGAGTCCAGGCTATTCCTTTGCCGACCGAGGACGGGAGCTCCCAGGGGGCGGCGCACAACTGGCCGTGCTTCGCCCACGGTGAGGGAGGGTTAGGTCGGTCAGGGTGTCCTCGGCTGACCGCGCACCAGCGACCCCTGTGGTCTGGCACGGCGCCTGCGGGCTTGCCTGTAAGCTGCCCGGGAGCTGCGTTGTCCTTCGACGCTGTAGCTCTGGGTGGCTTCATGGTGAGTCTGCAGTGTGTTAAAGCGTGGGCTAACGGCACACGCTTCGGAGGACAGCGCATGTTCGTCTTCACCGCTCCCAAGTCAGCGCAGGGACGGCAGCAGTGAGCTGAGTTTTAAAAAAAAAAAAAAAAAAAAAGAGGACACGCTTCTGTTCGTGTCTCCCGATTCCCGTGGAAAGGATTCATGGACAGAGCCCTGCTGCTTACTCTGTCAGCACGCGTGTCTCCAGCGGTCCCAGCGAGTCGTACACACGGGCAAAGTCTTTGCTGCAGTCGTCCTCCAGGCTGAAGGTGATGAAGTTCAGCTTGAGCACGTAGCCGGGGTCGGCCCGCAGCCTCCACAGGCAGTGGGTGTCCGTTGGGTAAGGACTGTTGGGAAACCCTGGAGAACTCAGGCTGTCAGTCACACCTGGCTTGGCATGGAGGTTATAGCTGCACTTATCTATGAGAGAGAGAGAGAGAGAGATTGCTGATTAACTGGGGTGCAACGACAATACCTCATGGAATGCATTCTGTATTGTATATCACAATCCGGTACTTGAGGTCCAGAATCCTCCACATTTTATAGGGATCATTAAATAATTAACATGAACGATTTTGACCTAGAAGGTGGGCAAATTGGTTCAACAAACTACTTCAGGGAACTGTGCACCCTTGCCTGTTACATACACATCAGAGACACAGGGAGGAGCTGGTTACTTACTGTTGCGAGCCATTCGCGGATCCACAGCTGAAAAACAAGGAGAGAAAGGAAAGAGCCGTTGTGATTTTGCTTATAGTTTGAGATATCATACAATGCGTAATAAGTATGAAGGTGTGTTTGTCTATTTATCTGCTTGAACAATAGGTCGCTTTTAATAAGCATTAGAAATCACATCCCCATTGGAATCTTGAAGCTCTTCGTATGACAGACAGCAAATAGCGAACGAGAAATCTCAACACGATTAGACGTGATGAAATGGTTTCGAACCAGACAAGTTCAATTCAAGACCAAGGCTGGGGTCAATTTTTGTTTTTCAATTCCAATTCCTTTTTAAAAATCAGCTCCCAAATCCCATCCCAATTCCAACACATCGCTGATCAAAATTGTAAGCAGCAGCAGTCTGTCAAATGAGCTTCTCACAGCGGCAACACATTACTTCAATTGAAGTCACCGTCAGTCAATGAACGGGCTTCAAATGAAAGCCTTTGAACAAATCACAACAATTACCAGGTCTCTAAAATTCATTCGAAGGAATTGGGAACGGATTTTAAAAAGTCTCTTAACCCTTGGAGTGCGGGGGGGGTTTACTCACGGAGAGTCACCATCTCGCCCACTCTCAGCTGCTCGGGTGCGAGCTTCCTCTGGCCACGGAGAAGTTTTTTTCCGATCTCTGCCAGGGCAGAGTCCACTGCTGCCTCCTGATTTGCTGGCACGTCGAACTCCGAGATGTAGTAGGCAATCACAGACCCTTCACTGCCGGGGGGGAGGGAAGGATTAGCAAGGACTTCAGGTGCTAGTTTTTATTAATTATTTTCACTCTACGTTATTAGGGAACAAATCAAAAGGGTATTTACAACACAACGGGGTCTAAGCAGCGGGACTACATACTAGAGTTGTAAACTCGCACTCGGAATTGTCTTTTAGAAGTATTGATCAGCAGGTATTCAATAAATCCATTGACAGTTTGCAGCCTCGGTATGCCACTACAGCAATATCAGCACCCCGGAGGAGAGGAAAATGATCTTCCCATCGGCTTTTAAAAGTGCAGAAGTTAATTGCCATTGATTGATACTCAGTTGTCAAGGTGAGGGAAGGACAGCTTTTCTTGTTTTGAAATCAACACGTTAATGAATGGATTTATTGACTACCTGATGATAAATACTTTATTAAGACAGTTCCGCGAAAGAGTTTTTGCACACACCCAACTAAACACCAGGGTTTAGGAGCCTTAATATAGGATCCTGCTTTGTGTGCCAAGGTTATGAATTCAAGCATCTGACAGTGCAGTGATGTGTACGTGAGCTATACGCAAGTCTAAGCTGTATCGTTCTGTACCGTATTGTGCATTTCTGTCTGTGGACATACCTAAAACGCCATGGGGGTCCTATTATGATTTAAACGATATTAACATCGATTGAATGGATCCCTACAGCAAGTTTAAAACAGCTCCTTCGGACAGTCCAGGGTCCAATGCATTCAGGTTCCTTTCATCTGTCTCTTTTCTGCGAGACACACAAGACTACCAGAATGCACTGCGAGAAACCTGTATCTTGGAATCTTGATGCATGAGGTCACCCTATCCCTGGTATCTTAGCTCCTGTGTTTCGATGGAGTTGCACATACCTGAAGGCATTGACTGTCGACCGAACGTAGTACCTGGCCAGCTGGGGCGTGTTCGAGTACAATGTTTTAAGCTGGAAAGAAAAAACAGAAATCACAGGAATGCCAGACAGTGAGGAAGGCGTGCGAAAGCATTGTGGTGGAAACACATCTGTGAACGCGGTGATGGATCCAGACTGGTGAAACCAACCTGGTCTTGCACCTTGGCAGCCAGAGCACTGAACTCCGGGCTGGCAGAATCCTCGTAGGCATCCTGGAAAGTTTCGCTGGTGATGTGCATGGTGCCGGCGTACATCTTGAACACCTTCATCTCTTTGCGGACTGAGAAAGAACAGAAAATACTAACTGGAGAGCACGTGATGAGGACTCACAGCAAGTATGTTTAAACAACATTACAGTAAAAACATTGCTACGTATGGATACAGCAGGGCCAAATACTTCAGGTCCCTGTGTGATCTCCAGGACTAGGAACGCCCTAGACCAGGGGTGTCCAATCCTGGTCCTGGAGGGCCAATGCCCTCCTGGTTTTTGTTCAAACTGTACACTAAATTGATTAATTGGACCGATTAAGCTTCTATAAGGGCTTGATTGGACCAATTAAGTAATTTAGGGCACAGTTGCAACAAAAGCCAGGAGGGACATCGGCCCTCCAGGACCAGGATTGGGCACCCCTGCCCTAGACAGACCGCTCATCCCATCGTCCAGCATTATTATTCATTAGTAGCTTAAGCCATGTTCAAGCAACACTCATGAAAGCAGCTTGGTAAAAACATGACCTGCATCTCCAGCTGCTTTAGCAGCGGACCTCCCGGTAGTTTCATCCCCGGAGTTACTCACAGTGGAAATGCCAGACCAGCAATCCGGTCATCACAGACAGGACAGTGATGAACACCAGGACGGCCACGATGGCCAGCGCCTTCTTGGGTCCCTTCTTCTCCAGCTTCTTGCTGTTTGAGGCAGGCAGGAACTGCACCCCCGTGTCCCAGCTGTCATCCTGCAAAACAGCGCGGTTAGGAGAAGCAGAGCACAGGACACCTCCGAATCAATTACAGCGAGCCAGCGTCACTCGCACAGAAAGGAAACGATCGTGATAAAATAGTCCAAGAATATTCACAAGAATGCATTTAAGGCCTGTATGTGTGTTACAGCAGCATTAAGGACTCTGAAAATCACTCCTCATGAGTTTCAAAATGTTGATCAAGAACATGTTCCTTTAGGAAGCTTTTGGCTACATAACTTGTGTTACACCAGGTTTTCAGCTGACATTACAATGCAGGAGGGCGTCTCCAAGCTGTAGCACATGTATCGTGGAATGGGCATTAACAGAACATCACTCCAGATTCGTTTTCAAAACTTACTTGGATGATCTGATCTTGGCATCTTTGCAAAAGTTTTGTATGAGAACAGCTACAGAGTGACATGCACGTTGAGTTTTTGTTCATTATTATTTCCTTTTCATCAAAGCACTCTACAATACAGCTGCTATCTCTTAGGAGTGCAGGATGTGTCCTGTTCCAATGCTGTAGATACAGAGCTTCTCTGTTCACAGTGGTTTCTGTCCCTCCACGACTTTAGTCTCGATACGGAGGGTGGAGAGAGGGATAGTGGAATAATGACTTCCCCTCCAAGCAAGTGAACCGGTCAGACAGGTGCTATCCACGCGGATCACCGAGCACACTGTAACAAAGCCTTCGTTTGGGGGAGTGCGCTGCTTCAGGGAACACAGCCAAATTGAGGTGATGAGCAATGTTTTCCTTCCAAAGATACACCACCACGGTACCAACTGAACGAAAACAGCAGATTGGTGACTTGGAGTGAAACTACAAGTCTCTGAAACGCACCGACGAGATGAAGGCTGGGTCGCAAATGATATCAACACGGGCTAATCAAAGCAATGCATTTCCTGCAGGCAGGGGCTTGTTATTCTGGTTATGGGAGTCATTGCAGCATGCTGCACACAAACACACAGGGCACGCGATTCACAAAACCGAGGTATTAAAGTGCAGGCAGTTCCACACAGTCATCAAACACAGAAGAGAACTTAAAGTAAATTAAGAGCGACTGGCTTAAAGTCAAAAATCCATACCAGCTTCGAGTTAACTTCTTGTTCAAAAGCTTTTATGCCAAACCCTTTTAGTGTATCAGCAATTATAGTTGGGGGTTGCCTCCCTTGCCCCAGGATGTTTTTTTGTTTGTTCTTCAGTGTCTAGAAGGTGCGACACAACACAATAGAATCGGTTTTGAATCATTCAACTCAATCACTAGCAATAAAAAGAAATGTATCGTTATACAATTCGGCACAGCAACAAGAACACTGCCGACATTGTTTGGAAAACAAAAGGCATTGACAACGACTTAAGAAATGACCCGTAATTATTGCTGCACGGTGGCAAGCTAGGGCAGCACAGCCCCAGTATGACCTGTGTGGAGGTGAGTGTGCATACGGCTCCTCAGAGGGCCTCAGCTATGCAAGCTTGCAGCGAGACCGTTTGACCTGCTTATGTTATGAGGAAGTGATTCCTTTCTTACACTATTCTAATAAACAAATATGTCCTCTTCACGGATTTAGATCAGGCTTGGAGTTCATTGCTATTTAATTAGAGGGTGAGGTGCAGCAGAGCAAAAATGAACCCAAGAGGTAGAGCTGGCTGAAGCAGTGCAGAGTCTCTCTCTCTCTCTCTCTCTGAAAGACATGAAAACAGGGCACTGATCACAGGCAATGATTCAGCTAATCTTCTCTGTGCACTTTCCCCGTCTCCAGCGGAGAGTTTATGCTCTGCAAACAATGCCACCTGGAGCGTTTACCAGGAAGACAGTTTGCCCAACGACCGGGTGAAACACAATCAAGAAACTTCTTATCTGAAGAACAGGATTCAAGCATCTGAAATGAGTGTGGGCAAAATAACTCCACTGCAAAGAACGCAGATATCTTCAGCACTAGGAAAGGGGGTAAAACTAGCATCACAGGATGCCCCATGAGAGTGGACAGGCACCTCGAGACATTCACAGATTCTGAAACTTCTGAAACAATGATTTGCACTATTGAATGTGCTAACCAAGTCACTTCACAGATAACCACCTAACCGGAAAGCTGGTCTCTATAACAGGAAAGGAGTAGAATTGCAGCCTTGGTTAGCACTCCTTTGATCTGGTGTATATGAACCGAACTGGCAGGCGCACGCTTGCAGTGCTTGGGGGGGTGTGAGGGTGGGGTCTGGGATCTGCCATTCAACAACTTTAAAAAGAAAACAGAGACAAAGTTTAAAAGCTTGCTCAAGGTGAAATCTCCTCTTTTAAAAGCCCTAACACAGTAAGCAGTGGGTGTGCCCGTGTTCATTTAATAAGAGTTTTAAGTAAGAAGCAAACAGGTTTTTAACTCTCTACTAGACGAACCCCGTTTGCTGACGGTCGTTTTCTTTCCTGTCGTTGTTTTCACTTTATTTAACTGTGCCACCACACTATCAGTCCACTTCCTGTGCAGCAGCCTTTAGGACCCCCCTGGTTTCACTTCCTCTTGGTCAACACAGGACAGAATTTGATACGAGTTTTGCTTTACCTCATAAGTTGTTGGGGTATTTCTTGTTTGTGTTTAAAGCCTGGTGAATGAAATATGTTTGGTATTCATGAAAGTGCTGTACCGTCACAAGTTTTTATTTTTTTATACACAGTCTGTCATTTCTTGCCCAAAAGTACTACCACACGTAGTAGTGGAGAGAGAACTGCTGAAATCAATTCACAGCACAGACGGGACTCACAGTATGTGCTGCATCTCTTAATGAAACGAAATACTGTCAACTGCGCCAGGAACGTGCTCAGGGAATTAAGTAGTAGCAGTAGTGTTCTTTCAGTGGATGAATGGCGATTTCATTTATTATCAGTTAAAACCTATATACAGGGAAATAAGACTCCTATTGCATAGCAGTTTCACCCATTCCAGGTTTTACTATGAGCTTGATTAGGCCCCAGTGTATAGGTAACAAGCTCAGATGTGTCTTACTAAACGCCTAGTAAAACCAGGAATGGATGAAACTGCTATGCAGTGGGAGTCTTGTTTCCATCCCTGCTATAAATAACTCCCAGGTTACAGTGGAGTAAACAGGGTTCATTATCTGACTGGATTGTCAGATACAGGATTAAGTTTCACGTTTGCAGTAACTGAAAAGGAAACGGTTTTTGTTTCTTTTTTTAGTGAAACTCAAGAGGCTGACCTGATGACAAAGAGGAATTTCCTGAAACCATTCAATGAGACTGTACAAGGAGGATATACACAAAGATGAGAGCTGTTAGAAATGACTCAGTGGGACTTTAGACTGAGAAATTACACATTTTGCAATGGTATTTACAAACTACAAATAATAATAAACATGTTATATAAAGGCACGTGCGTTGCAGTTTCTACAGGGATGGAAATAACGAATGCATAGCTGTGTCACCCATTCCAGTTTTACTACAAGCTTGACCAGCCACAGCGTCTAGGCAACAAGCTCAGGTGTATCTCATAGTAAAACCAGGCATGGATCAAACTGCTACGCAATGGGAGTCTTATTCCTATTCCTGGAGTGGGATTCAGGTTCACCGACAACTACTAGTTACATCTCAGCGCAACCTCTGACCCTGAGCTTGTATTCAAACAATGCAGAGATATTGCTGGGGGGTAGAACAGCTTTCAGTCTTTGTTCTGACCTGGTACTAATAAAATGTATTCAGTTTCAAACTTCCTCGTTACGAACAAGAGAAATAAAAACCTGTTTCCACATTCCAGTTTCAATGAAACACACTGACAACGTTTGGCACAGACACCAAGGCGGCCCAGCCTGTCCTAAAAATAACATTCTCCCTTGATTCTGCATGCCTGGAAATCGTGGCTCAGATCAACACATGCTTGGTGCTCAGAGGCAGGGGAGACCACCAGCAGCGACACGCCATCAGGAGATTAGTTTACTTTTCAACATACAAGCCGTGTACTGCACAGGATCTAAAGGTACAGCTCATTTTCTGTAAAGAAACATTTATATATATAAAAACAAAAAACACACACATGGACAGGGAGTTGACCAAATCGTCCTTGGCAAGTTTCTTTGTTTTAAAGAAGGGATGTTACGGTCAGGGTCAATTCCTTTTTAGTCAGTTACAATTCCTTCTTAAAATCAATTCAATTCCAATTCGTTACACTGGGGTGTGTGTGTTTGGGGTGCGAGCGGACACTCGTTACACTGGGGAGTGTTGACAAACAGGGGAGGGGACGTGCTGCACCACAGCAAACTGAAACCAAGATAAACATGAGTCATCCCAAAACACAGTCAGCCCTGCGATCTGCACAGACAGGTGATTGATCAGGACCCAGAGCCCAACAATCTGCACAGACAGGTGATTGATCAGGACCCAGAGTCCAGCGATCTGCACAGACAGGTGATTGATCAGGACCCAGAGCCCAGCGATCTGCACAGACAGCTGATTGATCAGGACCCAGAGCCCAGCGATCTGCACAGACAGGTGATTGATCAGGACCCAGAGCCCAACAATCTGCACAGACAGGTGATTGATCAGGACCCACAGCCCAGTGATCTGCACAGACAGGTGATTGATCAGGACCCAGAGCCCAGCGATCTGCACAGACAGGTGATTGATCAGGACCCACAGCCCAGCAATCTGCACAGACAGGTGACTGATCAGCACCAACAGCCCAGCGGATCACTACACACAGAGAGAGCTGTACAGCAGAAGAGCATACAGACGGACTGTACACCTCCTGTGACCTTAAAATCCTTCAACTCCCTGCATCACATGAAGTTCTATTTGTGGAATTCTCAGAGTGTCAGGTTTTCAGAACATGGGTCCAGTATTTAACTCTTACAATGCCGAGCCGCCCGGGCCCACCCTTTCACTGCGATGCCTGGTTTGTTTTTCCACTGCATCATTTAAGACAGCGTTGCAAGGTGATCTGTGTGTAGAGAGAGGCTTAAAACAGTCCAGCGGACTGAAGGGAAGGCTAGACGAACTCTGAACCTGGATGAGTTTGTAGTTAGGAGGGAATACAGAGAGCTAATTTTGTGAGCAAGCGGCAAACGCAAGGCAGATGCGCAGGCTGCAGTGCAGTCAGTTTTGGAGAACGAGAGTGAATGCGATTACGCCAGCGGGGGCAAGGTCCCTGATTAAGAGGATGAAGAGCTTTTGGATCCTATTTTCGCTGTAGGCACTGAAAGGAAGGCGATTCAGGATTTAATTTTGTCCTTTCTCTTATGTTCTCACGTATCCCTTACTAACATGCCATGAAATTGGTTTATTTAATGCGTTTATATAGCAGTTACCTGTCAGATTGATCGCTTCTTGAGTTATTTAGGTTGATGGTTTACTTTATTAAGCACTGTTCTAACAAGCCAGTTGTGCTCATAGTGCACATTTTCTGTGGCTTCAGCACACTTGTGATTTACCGTGCTTGACAGTGCAGACCCCTGTGCAGGGGATCAGAGAGGCAGGCCAAGCCCATCTGGTGAGGCGGACAGCTCTCCAATCCCCAAGCCTCATCCTCTGGTTTGTATTTAATCAGCTACACGTTCCTGTTTCAAATCTGCTCACTTCACGTCTTTATCACCCAGAGTGATTTCAAACAAGGAAGTGCGACTAACGCTGCAGAAACCCTGCAGCCTCCTTATTTGAGCTACACACAGGAACGTCGTCGTTCTATTAGTGATTTACAGGTGCGCCAAGCTCCATTCTGAGCTTCCAGAGCGACCCTTTAGGTGAGCTGTGTGTCACAAACTGACCAAGAAGGCCACTGTAAAGGAAAGCACCCGACCCCAAGGGCACATGCTTACTGTGGGGAAAGACACAGCTTCTGTGATGTAAATCACAGCTACACAAGGAGGGAGGTGGAGAGAGAGGGGAGGAAGTCACCCTGGAGTGAAAGCAAACAGACTAGTGTGAAACATACAGGACAAGGACAGAGATGCTAGCTTGTATGTGGCTGCTTGCAACAGCGGGAGGTTTATAAGTACTTCAGTACCTGTGGTTTTAAAGTTTTATTTCGTAAGCTCTATTGTCTTCGGAAATACTATTACACTGGTATAGGAACAAGCGAAAACGCTTTGTCTACCCGACTTGAGTTTCTCGTGCGCTTCTCCCACAAAACAATCTGCTGGCCTGACCATTCCAACAGAGCTTGCTTAGAAACCCCACATGGGAAGACACACCTTGATCAGGAATGCGCCCCAGCAATTCTGAGAAACACTTTCGTGTGCTCTAACCAATCAAAAAAAAAAAAAAAATTTGAGAAAGCATCCGATAAGCAGGGAATGCCTGGACCGACTTCATTATCATTGGGTTCAAATGGAGAAAGAGTCTGGCCTTGCGCGGGCCCATTGCTGCCCTTTGTACCCCACACAATAACTTGGTATCCCTGAGCAGTGAGCCGTCTTCTCTTCAAATACAGGCAGAAGATGTAAGTGAGATGTCCCATAAGCGCGGAGGTATCCCAAATATTATCTTCTACAAACGCTGATCTGCAGGTATTTGTTCTTCAGTGCAGGTTCACAGAGACTGCTATCACATTGAATTACTTACACAGGTGCACTGCAGACTCTCAAAGCACCTTTATAATTCCTGACACATCAGGATCCAAACTGCAGTGTGTAACATGGCAAACATGAGAAAATGGTGTTTTGTTACTAGTTATATATCTTTTTTTAATGCGTTTTGGTGCAAAGGCCTTTAATATTCTGTCCCCTCGCTTGTTGCTTCGGTTCAGGTCCCAGAGATGAAAGCCATTATCCCAAACCACCCCACCCCCATATAATAGATGGGCTTCAGTGAGTTACAGGAAAATAACTCCATCCAGGGTTTCTGTGACGTCATAAATTACGAGAGCGAAGGTCGACTAGTTTATAAGCTGTCACAGAGACCCGAGATGGAATTGTTTTCCTGTAACTCACTGAAGAGGCCCATCTGTTACTTTTTGTAATACACGGATACCCTTGTGATGCTAATTTTAAAGAAGACGAGGTTCAGCCGTCTATGTATTATATAATATATCTACATCTACATATCTATCTATCTATCTATCTATCTATCTATCTATCGAGAGAGAGAGAGAGAGAGAGAGAGAGAGAGAGCTATCCCTATATCTATATATATCTATATATATATATATCTATATATATATATATATATATATACACACTGTATTAATACCAATGTGTTTTAAGCTGTCCCTTTCAATGAGAGATGCTGACTAAACAACATTAGCCTTTGTGGAAATTGGTAAACAAAGTTCCTCACTTTAAGAGAAAGTATTTTTAAAGAGGAGCTGTAATTAGGAATGTGAGGGATTTTGTATAAATACGTGAATGAACGACATCATGTTGCTTAGAGACGCCATTGAAAAAATAATAAACACATATTACTTTTAAAAACAGACTTACCCCAGATTTAGGGTTGTATCTCATTCCGGAATCTAAGTAATCCATTTTGTTCATTTGAGAAGCTGGCTGATCCTGTTCCAAACCACACACGGAAAATTATAATATATATTTAAAGTGTTTTTTTTTTTCATGTAAGGTTTGTATTTACAATCGTGCTCTCCTTTCTGTAAATATGAGGGTGTCACTTCAACAGCCGGCCTTTGTGTCTCATTTTGTACGGGCTTTGTTTTGCTCAAGTTTCAGGTGAGTCGGCTGCAGGTGCAGCTTACCCAAACAGGTTCAAGAAAACTACAAAACAAACTACGCAAGCAAAAACAAACTCCGGAGAGACTGCCCGGAAAGATCCCGTAATCCAGAGTGTGGGAAGTAGTGTAATGAACACAGATTTGCGATCGGGGTCGTTTTTGTTCCCCTCCGACCGTTTTCGTGTTGTTTATTGGTTTGTGACCCAGAAGCTCTTCCGCCTGCCTGCAGTGTTTTTCAGGCGCGGCCCCTCCGGATCTCTCGAGAATACCTGCTGCTTCCGTGTACAGGTGAGCTGGGGCGTGGCTGGAGTCCGAGAGACAGAGAACACCCTCCCCCCCCCATCCCTAAACCAGATACGAGAGGTGATACCAAGCCCTCCCCACGCCTAGTGTCACACTGCCTCTCCACAGGTGGGAGCGTCACTGGAAGAAAGCCTCGACACTCAGTATATTAATATTTATACAGTATTTTAGTTACACACACCGGGAAATTTGTTTTTCAAGAGCGACCGGTGTTGTTGTTGGTTCACTTTTTTTGCTCAACATGAATTGACATCAACGAATATTTATTTGTTCGTTTTTTTATGATTATTACATTTCCAGTTGATGATGATGACGATTCTTATCATCTATTTCTTGTATAAACTTAATTTCTCTGTTGGGGTCGCGTGAAAAAGAATACAGGCTGTGGATGCCACTTCTGCTTAGAACAAGAAATTATATGCAGCATTTTCAGCTGCTAACAATTGTCATGGAGAAACTGAATACACGTATTACCGCTTCACTCTGGCACAGACTGTGCAGATGGAAGTTCCGGTATATTCAGACACACTTCATGAACGGATGCTGGAGATTGTTGATTTATAACACACTGCTGACTCAGCCCCCTAGCTCAGGATACAGTGCCTGGTAGTTGTGTTCAGGGTTTAGGTAACCCACTGTGCAAACTATTGCACCCTCTCCTGGCTCACATTCCATATTCCCTAAGGATTTGCTCTGAGTAGTTTCAAACGATTACACACTAGTAGTATTTTGGACGAATCACTTTCCATTTATACTGAGTCTGTGTGTACCTCCTTCCCTTCAGGAATAATGCAAACAGTGCTGGTAACTTCACTGAATGATTGTGTTTACCTGGACAGCCAGAACTGGCTCATTGATTTTCAGATAGTGTCACAATATTAGATTTAAACATATAATCCAATATATTTATCAATATATTTCCATACTACACTGTGTATTTTACAAATGATCTGCTGTTGCTGAATTGTTTCCAGTGTTTATTACCATGGTACTCTTTTTGGTTCCTGGTGAAATTCATTTGAGTTCTGACCCCTTACATTGTCCATGCATGAACCTTTCTTACAATAGGTTCTAGATCAGGGGGGTCCAATCACAGTCCTGGAGGTTTATTCCGCTCCAGGTTTAACAGGTAGAGTGATACTGCTCCAGGGTCCGGGTGGTCGTTTCATTGGTTAAATGGGAACAAATTGGGTTGGAACAAAAACCAGGAGTGGAAGAGCCAACTTTGGCCACTCCTGTTCCAGCTCATAAGGGTTCCATTTCTTCATAGAACCATTATACAGGATTCCAGATTCCATGCTCAATATTTAGAGGTTCCACATACAAAGCCGCTAGTTTTAGAATGTCCTAATGGTTCTAATCACGCCCATCAAGGTCCAAAACAGGAATGCTCTGTAATACATTGTAGACGGTGCTCCGCATTGTAGAGACACTGCCTAGTGTTTAATATGTACAGTAAGGTTAACATGCAACTGAAGTACCTCAGTATGTGGGGATGTAGTTACTTATTTAGCCGACCCTGGCAGGTGAATAGAGGGTGTATTTGTGACCCCGCTCTTGTTGTGTGTTTTTAGCAGCAGCCGGTCGTGTGGCTGTTAAGTTTCGCTGCGTTCGCAGATTTTCGGATTGCAGAATGTCGAGATCCTGTCTGAACACGTCTGTGACGAGCTGCTGGAAACATCGCTCAGGAATGCGGTTCTCCTCCTTCCTCTTCAGGAGAGGATCAGCTGCTGGACCCATGCTGGAGGGGGTCCTGCCTCTCCAGCTGTGAGAGGCAGACTTCACTCCCTGTTAGATCATTAGCTCTACGAATTGGGGAGTGGAAGTCAAGAAGATTGCCCACACCTCTCTATACCCCAGTCATACACTCAGCTCGTAGGGGCAGTATGGTTGGTTTCTTAGCAAAAGCAAGCAAAGAAAATATATAAATGCATCACAATATTGGGCAAAATATATTCCAGTATGTTGAGATTTAAAATATATGGTCTAATCTGTGAAACGTGCCAATGATCTGTATGCTACATTCACACTGCATCCTTCGAGTGATCCAGCACGGTTTAGTGTGGGTGGATATTGTAAAGCGGTCACCCATGCTACTGGTTTCCAAACGTGTTTTCTCCACCCCTATAAGGGAAGTGCTGATGTCGTAGCCAGGGGTGGAGCTGCGTGACGAGACCGGGAAGCAGGTTCTCAAGGGGCGAGGGTGTAGTGCAGGCGTGGACACACTGGAGGGACGCATCACCCCTTACAACACAGCAATCCGTTTAGATTTTTGCTATTAATATTCTTCTTTAGACGGGAAGACCACCTGGTTAAAGATTGCATCAATTGAAAAGGGATTGTGTAACACAGCAGCTATTAAGTCAGTGGCGACGGGAGTTCTTGGCTATAAAGAGGTTCGGAATCTCTGGAAATTCCAACTGGAGCATTAAATGCAGGCTTAGAAAACAGACACACAAAAACTCAGACACTAAAAGAAACAGCCAGAGACTTTTCTATGGAAGTAGTAGTGTTTATTGATGTGTTTTTCCCCTTAATTAGAATTTGTTTTCAATTTCATTTCATCCCCCCCTTTTTATAATGTTTTTCTTTCTGCAATCAAGCAGGAGTTACAGGATAAAGAAGCTGTTTTGGTGCATAGTGGAACAGTAACACACAGAGGAGATAATCTTCACAGGAAACAAATACAAATAAAAACTGTATTATTATTACGCCACAGGTTACCAGAACCTCGATAGAAAGCCATGACATCAACCACACAGGCATACAAACACATTACCATGTAGACAAGGATTCAGCGCACTCTCCTCGGGTTCTTTCCCTTTAAAAAGGGAACTTTTAAAAGAATTGTTCAGGATAACAATTCAAAAAGGGAACTCCCTCCTCCCCCAGTTCACTTGTGCAAACAGCCCCCACCTGCCCCTCCCCCACTTCAAACAGCCCATCAACTCAACTTCTTTCTGTGCACGCAGTACCTTCAAGGAACCACAAGGTGTCACTGTACTTGCAAAAGCAAAAGCAACAGGAACTGCAGACATCCTATTCAAAGCTGATTTCCATGCCTGGTTATTACAGAATGCTACAGGAGCTGAAATGTAGACATTTCTATCTGGGATAAAACCAGAGACTCCCTGTAACCTTTGCAGGGGCGTTAGGTAGCCCACTTTGACTGTGTGGGGGTGGATGGGGTAATGCAACATATGTGTCCATGGCATTTGCAACGCCAGAATGCTGGCAGTAGCCAAACACAGCAACGGGTTCAAATTAATCCCAGCCACAACGGACAGGCTTTGCTTGGGAAGGGGGGTGTTTAAGTGTTGAGGGTTGATGTCTCAACCTGGTAAAGGGAGGGGAAGGGGGGTAAATCGAAGTCTACTGCACAAATCAGGACTCAATGCCAAAGTATCCTTCGAATCAGAGACCTGTTTAAATCTCGCTGAATCCTCCACACAGGATCACCAGGCTGCTGTACAATGCCTAAATCACTACGTTTAAAACTCAAGAGAAGCCGTTTATTGGGATGAGGAGAGAGAAAAAAAACCCACTAATATATATATATTTTTTCTTTGTCATAATAGCATAGAACAGAAAATAAAAAAATGATTTTTTTTTTTTCACTACATAAAATCAGTACAAATAACCTTCATGTAAAAGCAGTCTATTACAGAGAAAAATCGACATCTTCGAATAACTATTACAGGCTGTAGTTTAGCGATCACGTTAAAACCAAAAAGCTGCATTTTCAAGACTAGCAATTATTTGTATTTCGCTGATTTTTTTAAAAAGGAAAAACTACATCTCAGATCAAACGTCGTGAAGATCATGAATCTTCTCATTATTAATTCGCTTCTCTCGTCTTTAAAAGACTGTTACACTTTGTACATAAAATAAGCTGAAGTTGTCTGCTCTACAGTTGTAGTAGTTAGATAATTACTTGAAAATGAGCCACACTTGAACCAGGATGCAGAGTGTGATCCACTGGAAGCGAACAGTATTGTTATTGGTCAGTAGTATATCCTCCCCTCTCCTCCAGGGCGCCCCCTTGTGGCTGGGGCACTCAGATCTGCATCTGCTCCAGGTATTTGTAAGTGGGGTTCTCGTACCCATGGTTCTGCATTTTACTGAGGTGACGCTCTTCAGGGGTCAGCATGGGGTCCACCTATCAGAGAAGAGGAGCAGGAGAAAGAGGGAGGAGTCAGCACACCCGTTACAGGATTTCCTTTTCCTACCTTAACGAACCTTGTTAAAACGTTACCGCTTCTCTTCCTCAGATTGCGCCGAAACAAACCCCTCTGCGTTAATTCAGGGTATGTAACTATTTCAGATGTTGCAGCTGCACATTGTCAGTTAAAAATCATGAATCTTTGGAATCCATGAAAGCGGGTCAGTGCTTTTAAAATCAGGAGAGATCTGCCTCACCTCCACAATCCCGTGACTGATGGTCCCATACTGCCTCTTCCTCAGCAGCACCAGGCTGATCACAATCACCGTAGCGATCGCCACGGCGATCACCAGCAGGCCAATCAGGGCACTGCTGCTGAAGCTAAATTCTCCCAGGGGCCTGTAGGAGACCTGCAGGAGAGGTGAAAAATAAAACAGGGCACGTCAGTCCTCAGGAACCCCAAAACACACAGCCCAGGGACCCAGACAGGGAGGCAGGGAGAGATGGGAGCAAGACCATTCAACTCCAGGCTTCAGGAGCATTTAACAGTCCAGAGATTGTTCCAAGCAAGCTCCAGATCAACCTTGCTTTCCCCTGGTATAGCCCACTGCAGTTTGGATAACTGATGTAGTGCATTGCATCACAGAGCTGTGTTTTATTAGTCGTAAGTTTGCAATGGAAATTAGTACTGAGAAAGCAACATTTACGGGTCGCCAATAGAAACAGCACCTTCCTTAAAAAGATGCTTCATTCATCATTCATTCAAACTAAATATATATCAATCCGTTCCAGGATTGCAGGTGATCATGACGTTGTTGTTTTCCGTTTGGTTTTTTTCTAAAGAAAAGGTCAAGACCAGCAAGCAAGGGTCAAGCTTGTCTGGAACAAAAACCTGGAGTGTCATGTGACCCAGAAGAGTGGCTATGAGAGAGAGAGAGACACACACAGAGACAGAGAGACAAAGAGAGAGAGAGAGAGAGAGAGAGAGAGACACACACACACACACACACACACACACACACACACAGAGAGAGAGACACACACAGAGACAGAGACAAAGAGAGAGAGAGCGCGAGAGACACACACACACACACACACACACACACACACAGACAGAGACAGAGACAGAGACAGAGAGAGAGAGAGAGAGAGAGAGAGAGAGAGAGAGAGAGACACACACACACACAGAGACAGACAGAGAGAGAGAGACACACACACACACACACACACACACACAGAGAGAGAGAGACACAGACGGGGGCGAGGAGTACAGAGCTCATTTAGGGGACCCTGGTCAGGTCACAAGTATTTTGGTTCTGGTCCAATTTGGCTCGTCTGCCGAGTGTTTGATCAAGGAGAGAAAAGCTTTTGGACTCTATGATGCTTCACAGGTCCCGGATATTTGGCCCGAGAGCAGAGAGTTAAGAAAAGAACATAAAATAAATAAATAAATAAAATTTAAAAAAAACACAAACACACAAAACTACTTAAGGTAAAGGATGAGGACAGAGAGATGCAAGAAAGTGAGATTTATATATATATATATATATATATATATATATATATATATATATATATATATATATATATATATTAAATTAAATATCCATTATTTTGTATACATACAAGGATAGAAACAAGACTTGGTGAAACCAGGAATGGATCAAACTGCTGTGCAACAGGAGTCTTATTTCCATCTCTGTATACATATAAAAAAGAACATCCATCACATGTGTATATCAAAGTATACACATTATACACACACACACACACACACACACACACACACACACAGAGCGTACGCATACAGAACACATTAATAAAACCTAAACAAAACAGAAATAATAACACACACACGACAGGGCAAACCGAGCCCTGTGAGCGGCTGTCTTGCAGTCACCAAGTCCTTTCCCCTTTTGCAGTCCTTGATTGAAACCACTGCTCCCCCCACTTTGATGCAGTCCCCCAAGGTGTCCACTAAGTGGCGCTACTGTACTCACCAAGTCCTCATCCACACCGCTGACTCTCTCTGCATTGAAAATGACCTCTTTAACATCCAGCGTCTCATCAATAACCTGGCGACACAGACAGGGGTGGGGGTTACACTGCGGGCCCCCTCTCCTTGGAGGGGGAGGGGGGAGGACTGCACTGGCTCTGCTGTAACCAATAGAGAGCCAGTGCTGCATAGAAATATTATGTAAGACAGACTATTCAGCATTTAATAGATCTCTTCTTCAGTGGTTTTGTAGTGTCACTTTTTTTTTAATCTGAACACCCGCGTAACTTTACAAGAAAGAGCTTAACACAGGGATGGAAATAAGACTCCAATTGCATAGCAGTTTCACCCATTCCAGGTTTTACTTGCTTGACTAGCCCTGTAGTTAAGAAGCTCAGGTGTGTACGGAACTGCTATGCAATGGGAGTATTACTTCCATCCCTGCTAATAGTTTCAGTGATGTGTAAAGAGAGGGACAGCTTCAGTATAAAAACTGATCTCTTCCTGGGCCTCGCGATACTGTGTGTTAACGTCTTCTTTTTCAAAAGCCTTTCCCTAAAACTCTCTTTTCAAGCCGGTATCCGTGGCAAATGTGTGATCAGGATCTATCGGGCTATTTGGGGAGGAAGATTTGTAAACCCAACCTTTAGTTTCCTTTTCTTTCAGTGCTCTCACTTTCCTCTCAGCCCCACCCCCAGGGCAGATGCCCCCCCCCCCCACGGGCAGAGGCTCCTCCCCTTCCTTACCACGTTCTCACTCATCTTGTTCTTGCTGTTGATCGCCCTCTCCTCCGCTCCGATCAGCCCGTCCAGACCAGCCGTCCCAGAACCTGCACCAACACCAGAGACAGGTTACTCAATAAACAAGGGAGCCAGCAAGGAGAGCCTGGGGCTCAGCCTCTCTACAGGAGCACAGGGGGTGGGGGCGGAGGTGTGCTCACGACAGCATGCACTGCTTCCGATGTCCCTTCATACCAGGCAGTGAAACTCGCACTAGCACCGCGGCACCCAGCCCTGGGCTTCCTCAATCTTCAATCAAATCATTTCAAAACACTCAGGAGCCAGAAGCTGCTGCTAAGAAACACCTTGTCCCTCCCTTATAGCTGCATCATCAGCTCCTGAACTACAGTGTGAATTCTTCATGCTGGGATGAAATGTGCGATCAGTTCATTCAGAGCAGATTGACCAGGGAGGCCTGATTGAACAAACTCCTGAAAACGGGTCATTTCAACAATGTATCTAAAACCAGGGAAGTTCTGAACCCAGGATGGGGTTCTGGACTAGTGCGAGTTTCAAGCCCTGTATAACCGCTTGCACGCCCCTGTGCAGCCTACTGTGCGATAGGAATGGAATTTATAAACCCCCTGGGGTGGTAAGAGAACACAGCACACAGTGGAAGTCAACTTTCTCGATATTGTTTTTAATATGTTTTATAATTAAGCAGCCTTTTTTTATTACACATTTAAATAATCGCATTAGCCCTCGCTACTGACAATTTGACAGCTTTAGAAGTTAAATGAATTCTGCAGTAGGCAGTCGGCTCATTATTAGGATTCAGAAAAGGCAGAACAGTTGGTGAATCTGCACTGGTGTACAGTGCCGGATCACAGGGTGAATCAACATGAAGACACTGCTGAAGAATGGGATGACTAAGGTGAGGATCGGAGACAGCGTATGGACTACAGGACACCGAGAATGCAGAGCTCATGAACATCGAAGAGGAACGGTGTGCTTAGACAGAGCGGATGAGACCAGTGCGTGGATTAAAATGAGGCTTCGTTACGATGAGAATAGAACAGAGAGATCTAGCCAGACCAGACGAGGCTGGGACAGAACTACAAGGAAATGAGAGACTCGGGACAGATGGGAAACTCTGCAGCGTAAAAAACCAACCTTTCTTCATGGCCCTGGGTGAATCTGGGGAGTGCGCGCCAACACAGAGAAAAAGAAAGAAGCAAAACCAGAGAGAGAGAGAGAGAGAGAGCAGAGAGAAATTAAACCACTTTTTTCCCCCAAAGTAATCATTTCAGTACAAGCAGGTGCAGACACTAAAATGGAGGCTGCGGATTCTAATGAAAGAAGAATATTTATCATCTGGATTCTGAAAGAGTATTTTCAGGGGTCAGGGGGCTGTCTCTGCAATGGGACTCACCCTCCAGTTCGGGCAGGGATCCCATAGTCTTGACCTGGACCGGTCGGTAGGGTTTGCCCTCCACGGCCGGAAGCTCATCGCTTTCCTCGGAGGACACCGTGACGTCTGGCTGGGACTCCGACAGCGATGACACAAACTGGTCCATATCGGCTCTCTGTTCCTGCAGCAGCACGTCTGTGGGGCAGACTGGGAGTTAAATTGGGGCTCCAACACGCTGGGGGGCCCCCCCCCCCCGAGAGCTCGGTTATCTGCGTTACGTGCAGTAGAAGCTCAAAGTTACGAACAGAAAAGGGGCTCCTTGCTACTGCAGGAGACGTTCAGATCCAACTCTGTGCATTTGAACAGTTTAAAAGACAGCTCTCCTGGTTATTTTGTTAAAGACGTAGTCAGTTTACAAATACAGCACACACACAAATTAGTGGGAATAAAGTTTCGGAGCGACATTACAGACTTGTGTAACTTTGGGCTTCTACTGTACAATGAAGGAAGGCAGGCAGGCCTCACCAATCTCTCCCTGTATCTCCTCTGCCACGTACGGCACTTTGTAGAGCAGAGACAGGCTCTGGTTCATCCGCTCCTCAATCACACGGAGGTGCGTCATCACCTGAGAGCACGAGAGAGAGAGAGAGAGAGAGAGAGAGAGAGAGAGAGGAGAGGAGAGAGAGAGAGAGAGAGAGAGAGAGAGAGCGACAGTTAGATCAGAGACAGCTGTCTCAATCTGAGTGCATCATACAGCTTTGTATGAGACTGCACAATATAAGACTCATGATGATGTGCTGTACTGTTTATATATTCTAATCACAATACAGGGCGTAGAGCAAGAAATGAACAGATTTTGAGCCCACACCTCTTATGTGGGTTGGATATCATCATCGGTCACGTTGCTTACATCAGACAAGCCAGCCACCGCAAAACCGAAAGAAAAGAAAAAAAAAAAAGCAGACCGAGAGAGACGAACAATTATTTTTCCATCTCCAACTCAGTGAGGAGATCTGCAGTACCGAGCAATGGTGACAGGGGGCGCTGTGGCAGATTGCTGCATGTACAGCACTGCAGTGTGTTCCCACCCTGCCAGTGCGGTATCTACCGCTCAACAGCAGAGGGCAGCAGTGGGCTTGAAAAGCACTGCAGACGTCAGCCGCCTCCTCCTCCTCCTCCTCCTCCTCCTGCTGCTGCTGCTGCATGTGCAGTCGTGCTGCGGAGCCCCTTTTGCTGAGAAGGTTAATGGAGTCTGCAGGGCTTTATTGAAGGAACTGGGACCTGCAGCAAGGTGAAAGAGCTCCTATGGATTGCTCTAATCCCAGGCATCTGATCTTTATATTTGATCTGATTTAACTTTTTTTTTTTTTTTTTTTAATATTTCTCCCACCTCAAGGCAACTGCTGCAGCTGTGCTTTGAAACAGATTGTACGTTTTGCACATATCTCCACATACAAAAATCTGTAGGCTGGGAAAGAGGACAGGTCTAGATTTGGTAAAAGCTTCTAGAAACCAGGCAATAAAGACTCCTACTGAAGAGCAGCTTGATCCGTTCCAGGTCTTGCTGTGATCCTAATTAACCACCTTGTATAGGAAACAAGCTTGGGGCTAGCTAATTAAGCGCACAGAAGTATCTGATCTGAAACAGAAGTACTGTCAACTCACTGCACCCCTTTACACAGCTCCAGCTCCACACAACATGAGCACAGAGTAAAACCTGGACTGGCTCACACTGCTCTGCAAGGGAGGCTCCCTCCTGCCCCACTATATCGCGGAGGCCTGGCCTCACCTGAGACTTCATCTGCTCAGCCTTCTCGGGGTCGACGGCCAGCAGGTGCTGGTAGTGGCGGAAGGTGTGCTGGCGATCCTTGTTCTCAGCACGGACGTATCTCTTCAGAGCCTGCAGGATACGATGGGGCTGGAGAGAGAGAGAGAGGAGAGAAAGGAGGAGAGTTAGGGACTGGGAGACACGGGTATTCTAGTGGTTCATTCAACTAGTCGCTGTTGTATTTCTCACACAGATGCAAGTTGCTTGTTAAATAATTGAAATCTATATTAAACCTGGAATGAGGGACACCGCTTACTTCCATCCCTAATTGTAAATGATTCTCATGTTTGTGAGTTTGTGTGTGCTGGACTCACCCTGGGCGGGTCGGCCTGCAGCGCTGCCAGGTAGTTCTCCAGAGCCAGGCGGCGCCGATCGTTCAGCATGGCTTCAACCCGCGCCAGGTGCGTCTCCACCAGCTGCTGCTTCTCACTGGCAGCCTCCTGCTCCAGAGACTCCACCATCGTCTGGAAGTGCTGCCAGGAGAGAGGAGGAGAGGAGGGGGTTAGAGAGGGAGAGAGGGAGAGAGAGAGAGAGAGAGAGAGAAACAATGAGAGGGTTAGAGAAGAGCGAGAGAGCGAGGGGGGATGAGAGAGAAGAGAGAGAGAGAAAGACAATGAGAGGGTTAGAGGAGAGCGGGAGCGAGAGCGAGCGAGCGAGGGATGAGAGGGGAGAGCAAAAGGAAGGAGAGAATGTGAGATAGGAAGTAGGAAAAACAGGAGGCGGAGACAATACAGACATGGGTACAGGACAGACAGAACTGAACTGCAGTGGACACATCCTGTCCTACACCATGTGTCCTAGAAGCACTGTGGACAGACAGGAGGGACGCTTGGACAGTGTCCTATACCTGGATGAGGGTCTGCCTCTCAGCCTTGGGTAGGTTCTTGGCTTGTCTCTCAGCCTCCTCCCACTCCTTCCTCACCTGCAGAGAAACAAAAACATTGAGTCCAAAGCCTCAACCCAGCTATACCATTCACTACAACAGCGGGACTTTTAACACTGCAGTGTCACCCCCACCCCCCCTCCCCACACAGCAAGTGGTACAATCCTGTTCGTCTACAAAGACACAGGGTTTGTTCTTTGTTCCATTCTTATCAGCAGCTTCTAACCTTGTACAGATCCCTTCCCACGATGCAGGAGAGGTGCCTCCTACAAACCACAGGGTTGTTTTGGGTGCTCCGTCAGATAGCAGCCCTGATGCACTGACTGCTGACACAGCCACGTTTCTCACTTACTGCAGCAATAGAATTTCACATCCTACTGAGCTTCATGTGGAAAAATAACTGCACGGCATAACCAGACAGAGGCACAATCCTCCACGAGGAGAACCAACCAAGACAGACCTACCTCTACATGCAATTAACACACAGACAGACACAATCTGCCTGACAGCCACAGGCACAGACAGAGAGACAGCCAGACACACCTACCACAAGGTCACAGACAGACAGAGACGTACCCTCTCCATGCGGTTCCGGTGGCGCACCTCCAGCTGCTCCTTGGCTCTCTGGAAGCGGGCGTGCTCGTTCTCATCGGCCGGGGTCTCGAAGTACACGTCCACGTCGTCCGTGGGCTGGGGGGTGGGGGGGACTGCGGGCGCAAGACAGACACGTGGTCAGCCCGGGGAAAGACAGACAGACAGACAGCCAGCCAGCCAGCCAGCCAGCCAGCCAGCCAACACGACAAGAGGAACCACAGCAGGAAGAGACACACAAAAATGGCTTCTAGTCTAGTAAGGAGCAACGAAACAGACGCAGAGAGAGAGAGAGAGAGAGAGAGAGAGAGAGAGAGAGAGAGAGAGAGAGAGAGAGAGAGAGAGAGACCCAGTGAGAGACACCAAAGCAGACGCTGAAACGGACATGGACAGAAGGACGAAGTCGAGAGGACGAGAGCAGGACAGTTTCGTGTCGGCCTGCAGCGAGGACGGGACGAGACGAGACGAGACAGAGTGCAAGCGAGGACAGTGAAGCGATCCAGAACTTCAGAACACAGAATGCAGAACCGGCGGGCCGGGCCGGGCCCCACTTACTCATGTGCTTGCACACGGCCATGCAGTACTCCTCAGACTCAAAATTGTTGCGGTTGCCGGCGCAGCCCCCGTAGACGAATCGCACGCACCTCCGGGCGTCAAGGTCGAAGTACCAGCGAGGCATCATGGCGCGGCACGGCCCGGTCTCAGCGTCCAGAGAGCAGACAGCTGTGAGGGGAGACTGTTAGAGCAGGCTGCAACCACCAGGAGCAGCACAGGACAGGGGACAGAGCACTCTCCAACGAACGGAAGCAAATCATAGATCTAACAAGCAGCTGACCATACCAAGAACAGCTAATAGTAACAAGCTATTTGTAACATGATCAGCTGATTATACGGACTATTAACAATAATAATAATAATAATAATAATAATAATAATAATAATAATAATAAAACCTGCAACAGTAAATAGATAGAACACGCAGTTAATCACACTGCAAACAGTAAACAATAAAACATAAAAAAGATAAGATCAGATCAATGTGGGGCTGTGTTGGAAGGTTCGTTCGCTGGCCAGGAATTACATGGTAGTTTTAACCCTTCCAAGGCTGGTCAAGTATGTTTAGTTTTTTCTCTCTGTTAACAGAACCCGTAATTAATGCTATAAAGCACACATTAAATGTCGCTCGCATGCAACATTCCAGCTTTTGATTTGTATAACGCATAGTACTTAAGTTGTATTAAAATGCACTACCAAATCACTACACATGGCAGCTCTACATGGTGCCTCTGCTGTGTATGGAGCAGGGTATCGTATCCAAAGCACTGGGGGGTGCCTATAGCGGTTATATTGCTTCAGTAAAATATGTGCTGAATATCTCGTGTACAAGACAGTGTACGAAGTGTGATGGCAGAATAGGTTTGAAACCTACAAAATATACGCTAGCACTAATAATTTAGAAAACTGAGCACCGTCCGCCCCTCCCCGCTCCAGCTCGTGTTATCCAGAGGCAAACCTTTCATTTCTTCATTCTCCATCTCGACTGCAAAGCGTTGTACAGCGTAAGCTGTACTGAAAGAAATGTCTCGAAACCCCTTTGTTTGGGATTTTTTTTGTTAAATGCCCAGACAAGCAAAAAAGAAAGCTGAATGCAAACTGTGCAAGCGACTCGTGTCATGGAGGCACGTCCAGTCCCTGAGGTCACTTGACAAGCGCAAGTTCATATTATTTTTATTAATATTTTTAGTAGCAGTGAAATGTGACTGACGGATAGCCTGCTTTGGATAACTTGTTTAAATCAAATACAAACAAGTAGCTACGACAACGCTACCGGTACATTATGCAAATGAGTACCATAGATGGTCCGAGCCTTCCTTTGCTAACATGTTCTGAACCTTCGCAGGTCAAAATGTACCCTTCGTTGCAGCCCTAGATCAATGGCTAATATTCACATTCAGCAAAAGTGAAATGGATCATGCAGCTGAATAAGCAATATTCCAAACCACCACCCCCCCCCCCCCCGACCCCAAACCCCACCCACCCCCCACCGACCCCCACCCCCCCCCCCCCACCATCGACCCCCCCCCCCCGTGGCTCACATAGTAAGCCCTGCCTAACAGGGAATGAAGCATGCACTGGACTGCACCACTGTAACGTGCAACAGGGGTGGCCTGCTAGTCCCAGCCCGCCACAGTTCACATTGACTTTTTATATGGAAGTTAGATACAGAAATTAGATGAGCACCAAACCACTAGAATAAATATATGGGGTGCTCTGGGACTGGAAGGGAAGGGTGAACCGAGGAATCCAACAGCAGACTCCTTGAAAGCCTCTTTCAATGGTGATTTGCTGTTGGAAAGTCCAAGATGACGAGGGCTGGTGAAATGGTGTCAGACCTGAGCCTCACATACCCCTGTCATCAGCCATGCCCTCTCGCATACCCCCGTCACTGCCCATGCCCTCTCGCATACCCCCGTCACTGCCCATGCCCTGCCCAGGTCTGCCCTCACACATACCCTTGAGATCCTGGGACTCCTTGTCTGTGGGGCTCCTGTCCTGTGTGGTCTTGCGTTCCTCTGTGTCTCTGTAGTCCTCCTCTTCCTCGTCCTCGTACACATAGTCCAGATCCTCCTCTTCCTCCTCCTGCTCTTCCTGAGGCTCGTCCCTCGCACCTTCCTCTCCCTCGTCACGCTCCGTCTCTGTGGGCACCTCACTGAGCGACACAAACAGGCGGGTTAGGATTGAGATGCAGTGTGCAGGTCACAAAAACATTGCAAACCGCATGCAGACAATTCTATGAAAAACGATTGAATCCATATACTGGCAAGCTCGGGACTGAAGGATGAAGACACATTACCAAAAATACATTCGATATTGCCATTGCTTTACTTTTCCCCATTAGTCCAATACTGATGACTTGTCAGTGTAGCATCTGTCATTTTTAAAAGCAGAGGCAAAATGCCACACATCACAATATGAGGTCAACACAACACAGGGATGGAAATAAGACTTACCTGTATACTGTGGCTAATCAAGCTAGCATTAAAACCTGGAATGGGTGAAGCTGTTCTGCACCAGGAGTTTCCATCCCTGCTGTACTATAACACTATTCAAATAGTCCTTTTAATCTCATTTTAATCTCCACACGTTACCTCTTAGCCATGAAATCCTCTTCCTCCTCCTCATCATCATCATCTTCCTCCTCGTCATCATCCCTCCCCTCCTCCTCCCCCTCCTCCTGGGCAGGGCTCTCTCGGGGCAGGCTGGGCTCGTCTCCCAGCCTGTTCTGAGGGCAGCACACGTACTCTGTGCCGTGGAAGTTGTCGATGCCGCAGGGCAGCAGCATGCCGTAGCTGTGCAGGATCATCAAGTCGCTGGAGCAGGCCTGCAGCGAGGGCACAGTGTTACAACACTGGAGACCTCCCGACTCACACAGCCTTAACCAGCCCTTTCAAATGGATTTACAGAACGGGGCACTCTTCACTTTTATGATTGTTTATTAAAAATTACCGTTTCATTTAAAGCCCATTTGTTTACTCTCATTTTTTCACAGCGCTGTTTGAAGTTTTTGCATTAAGTTTAGAAAATACGGCATCGTCGTTTGGGTTTGTTTTTCATTAAATCACACCTCGATCATACTTATGATCTTCCGCGATTAGGATTGCTGTTCCGTTATTATTCGACTGTTCTTTTCTGGTAAGGATCTGCGTTAGACTCTGGAATGCACAAGGCTTTGCTGTCACATGCTCACGGTGTGCGGCTCTCGCTGTGTTCTGCAGTGCGCTGCCTCACCTCCTTGGCCACTCCGTGCCAGTGCTGGTGACTCTCGCACACGTCCATCCTCTCCTTGTGGAAGAACTTGCACTTTTCAGGAACCAGCAACACGTCGCTCACAAACTCACCGACTGCAAACAGGAGAGAGGAGCTATTAGGGGGGGTGTGAGGATAGCCATACCAGGGATGGGAATAAGACTGACACTGCAGAGCAGTTTGATCCATTCCTGGTTTTAAGAGTTTAAACACACACACACACACACACACACACACACACACACACCAGAGCTTGTTACACAATGGCTAAAATCAAGCTTGTAGTAAAACCTGGAATGGGTGAAACTGTTCTGCAATATCTTACTTTCATCCCTGCATACCTATGTAGCATATATAAACGATCACAAGCCTGCATAATAATCAAGTGCCGACACAATAAATCAAGTGCATTCATTTAATAAGGCTGCTGTAGGAGCTACCAAGCCCTCTACTAATCTCCACCTAGGTTAGCAGCTCATAAGCATTCAGCCCTAAAGGCAGAGAAATCGGAGGAATAGAAATTTAAAAAACGGTGTTTAACAACCAGCCTGCTCATTCCTTCCAGCTGCTAGATTTGTACCGATGAACCGATGAAATGGTTTACCCTTGGGCTTGTTTAAAACAGACCCCTATTTGATTTTATACACGTTTCTGTGCGGTTTTAGGACTCGGACGGAGCACACAGTTATTCCTTCTGCAGCCGCTCACAAAGCGCTCCCCAGACAGACAGCTAGTCTATAAAAGAAGACAGACCGACAGAGAAAGTCGTTACTCTTAATTGTTTTCACCAGCGCAGCCGCAGAGCTGTACCGTTCCGTCTTTGAAATACGGTTTAAAACGGGCAGAGACGAAGACAGCTCAGGACACAGCGCTCTCCGCATCAGAACAGGGCGAGACGAGTTTCTGTCGCTCGGGGAGCGCTTACGAGTCTCCAACACAGATCCATCAAAGAAATCTGGACAGTGAAACGCAGCATCAAGCTTGAATTGAACAGCTTTCCACCGCAGACCACAAAAAGAGCGTGTCTGTGACCGGCAACGTGACCAGGCGATTGGGAAGTCAAACAGTTCAGGAGCTGTCAGAGGATCAAGGAGGAGGAAACGCTGTCACTGCACAGGGATTAAGGGCCATCAGGGAAGGGATCTGGGTTCTATCAGTGCATGGTAAACCTCAGGCCTGTAGATTTGAGCAAAGGGTTTTTTGTTTTTTGTATAGAAAATCTTCCTAGTTGTTTAAATGCACAGGCAAACCATTTTCAATCGTGTAAGGCAGGGCTGCTTTAAGCTTCCCCAAAACATGAAGGGTTTTTAATGGTTTAAAGTGACTTTAGAAAGATGCACTGTACAAACTGTGGTAAAAGCATAGGAAAGTGTAGTGAAGTAGCATACAAGTGTGGTAGAGCATTGTGAAATATGTGGTAATCTTTGGTAAATCATGACAATAAAGCACAGTAGGAAATTGTGGTAAAACCATGACAAAGCAAATATCTGTACTTTTCATTTCTGAGACGCCCGATGCCTGTGGGTGAGATCAGGGTCCGGGGAATTTGCAGAGTTGGCAGGTCCTGTTTGGGAGCTCAGCAGATTTACTGGCAGCGTTTGTGTTACAAAAACAGTGCAGAACAAAATAACCGGGGCAGAGGTCCTGCCCCCTGGAGTTAGAGGCGAGAGGGTCGTGTTTAAACACACTGCTCCTCATGTTTAAAAACAAGGGCTTTCCCGGGATGGGTCCAGATTGTTTTTACACAGGCCAGTCGACCACCATTACGTGTCAGCTTGACTTGGGTTCTTTAGGTTCAATCTCTTTGGAAGTCTGCTGAATACAACTAGGGT
Source organism: Acipenser ruthenus (assembly GCF_902713425.1). Classification (NCBI taxonomy): domain Eukaryota; kingdom Metazoa; phylum Chordata; class Actinopteri; order Acipenseriformes; family Acipenseridae; genus Acipenser; species Acipenser ruthenus. The sequence goes on from NC_081228.1 coordinate 6,573,171, forward strand.
CAACACTCAGAATTCTCCCCTTCCTCACCAACTCCTCCACTCAGCTCCTAGTTCAGGCCCTGGCACTGTCCCGCCTTGACTACTGCAACTGATTCCCTGCTACCCGTCTGCTCCAGCTCATCCAAAACTCTTTTCCCTTCCTCGTTTCTCCCACACTACACCCCTGCTGCGCTCCCTCCACTGGCTCCCTATCGCGGCTCGCATCCAATTCAAAACTCTTGTACTCGCCTATCGCTGTCTTGACCTTTCTGCTCCCTCCTATCTCCAGACTATCATTTCTCCCTACACCCCCCCCCCCCCCCAATCCTCCACCAGCGGCAGGCTGTACCCCCCCTCTACTCCCCCCCGCTTCCAGAGCCCGCTCCTCCTCCACCCTCGCCCCTCAGTGGTGGAACAACCTACCCACGGATATCAGGACCGCTCAGCTCTGTTCGGAAAGCATCTGTAAACCTCACAACCCTCCCCTATACTGGACTATACGGCACCCGACTGTACCAGTACTTGCATCATCTTGTACTTGCACTGAACCGCTCCACCTTTTGCTCGATTCTACTACTGCTTGTAATTATAACTACTTCATGGGTCTAGAATTTGATTTTACTCTTAAAAGGTATCCGTATCCATGGTTTTTGTAGTTGCTCTTATTTGAATTCAATCTCAAACATTTATCGTATAAGCAAATATTTAATGTAAGTTAACTGCTCTTCGTCGAACCCGCTCTTACATGTAATTATTTACTGCATTCTCTATTTTTTACTCTTACTTGAATGATTTTTTTGCAACTGATTTTTAACTGCTTTTATCTGTAACATGATACTCTGTAATGTGATATTCTGTAATGTGATACTCTGTACTGTGATATAAATAATAGGAATCCAGCTGAACTGCAGTTTAGTTTTCTACAGTATATAAGAACCAAATTATAGAAGCTAAATAAATCATGGAAACGGTAATGGATTTCATAGATTTTTCAGTTCCCCACATGGGAGCAGTGCACCATTTGAGGATCTCTCCCAGGGAAGGTAAGCCTATTTCAAAGCGATAATTGCTTTTTAATTATGAAAAACTGCAACGAGCCGTCATAACACCCCTCAATCTATTTCACAGATGCAAGTTAATAAATCTCATGTTCAACCAAAAAGCTGGGAAGCAGTGCAATCGTCCTGCGACTTGCGCCAGCAGAGAACGCACATCCTCACAAGACCGTGGTGCTTTCTGCAGTGGCTACCTGCCCGTCCCGTTCTCTCCCAATGCAAAGCTCTCCATCAACCTCCACTTCTGCAATGTATTTATTTAAACAGATCAGGCTGCAAGGAATCAATAGCCCCCCACAGCAAATAGTCAATGCACACGAACAAGCTAAATACAGCAGTGAAGCAGACGACCCAGAGACTGCCTTGCACCCTTACTGTCTGCAGTGTGACTGGACTGACCGCTATGCAGGCGCACACGCACGACTGTAAGGAGCACAGGCAAGGGCATTCTAGAGCACAAGTTAGAGTGTTTTATAATCTGGGGCTGGTCTATAGAAATTTGACTGTCGCTATGTACCAGTATGTCCCACTTCCATTTGAACACAATGGATGCAGGTTATGGCTCGTTATCCTGCGAAGGACATATTTCAGTCCTCTGTGTGTTCCAGCCCCCCCTCCCTCTCGACACCCAGACCGTTTAACTATGCAGATCAAGCTCAGATGATCAACAGCCTTTAATTAAAGCTAGTTCAAGCTTGTTCAGAAGATACCAGAAAACGACTTGCCATATTAAAATGGTCTGCAGAGGCACCTGATATCTAGACAATTAGCACCATTTCAGTGGGTAGCATGTTCCAGCACTAGCCTGTTCACGTCAGCATCACCTTCTTACATTGCTGTCACATCAATACATTAACAAGCCATCTCCATGTAACAATAAGACGTTAAGCCTTCATGTCGTTGGCTAACAAGGTACACTGGCTTACAGGGGACAAATATGAGAGACGAGTGCTTGGGATATTTCTCTTCAATAATTGCTATGGGAAAAAAACCCTCAGGATGTGTCCGACTGTGCGTTACGGTCATATTGGAAAACAGGAGACCTACAATGCAACGTTAATGTAAAGTCTGGATTTATTACATTCTGCTGGGATGGTTATTTCTGCTTCCTTGGTTTCAGATTACTAATCTTTAATAGACGATACTTTGTCTGCACACGTTTATTTTAATAAGAAAAAAAAAACACTGCAGATTGCATTCAAATACTTGGCTGTGGTTTCTGACGACGGGTAAGGCAGTAGTTAAGATGGTTGACCTCCACAGTTCTATTTATAAGATGAATACTGGTTTCCCACAGACTGTCACATGTTGCTGTGTAGATAATACAAGAGAGAGTGTAGGCTTGACAGAATCACAATAAGGGCTTTGAAGGGATCTAGGTCTGAAGTAAAAACATTTTTTTATCTTTAAATTTAGAGTGACTAATTATGTGTTTTTTTTCCCCTCAGTTTGGAACGTACGATTATGTTTTTCTCCTCATGCAGCCCCACACAGCACAGACGTTCTGAGGGTGTGTGAGCGTCCTCCGATCTCGCAAGCCTAAAGCCAGAAATCGCTTTTACGCTGAGCAATCCAGAGCAGAGGTGGGCGGGCTAACGATCCTGGAAGAGAGAGATCAGCCCTGCCTCTTATCCACTCTGAACGTGCTCGCTGTCTGCCCAGCAGGGTAAGCTGTTGCGTGATGAGGAGAAGCAATCCCTGCCGGTTTCCCACCCCCCACCCCGGGAACGTCAGAGCCAATGTGACGCCCCCTTCTGAGTCTGCAGCAAAGTCTCTCTGCACAGCCTGGACGTGAACTGGCACCGTCCCAGCTGAGTGACTCAGCCTGCGCTCCCCACAGCAGCGCTATATATGGATGAGCCACTCGGGGACCCCTGGTCTGAAGTAAACTTAACAGAGACCTCTCCTCATGGATCATGACCCACAGCCAGGAGAGGGTTACAATGCAAACCAGGCTGCACACTGACCAACCCCATGTCCAAGGCTGACCGACTGACCTGTGGGGGAAAGTCATGAGTCTTACTTTTGACCCACCCAGCTGAGCAAACAGACAGACAGGCCCCAGGGTATGAGCTGCTACATTGGGACGGTCTTATAGGAGGGAAGTTAGATCGCAAATTAAATGTTTTTTTTCTACTCAAATGATTTTACGATGTTTTCCTACTGAAGTGCTGCTGTATAGCTCTGCATCAGTGAGGCTCAGGAGACATCCGATCAATCGATCGATAGATAGATGGGTAGATCGATATGAGAAGTGAGAAAATAAAATAAAACTATTAGATGAAAGCTGGTGTCAGTTCAGCAGAAATCCGCGCCGTCAGCAAATCCCCTCACAGCCCTCTGCACCGTGCACTGCCAGCTCTATTGTCAGCCCATTTCACAGTTCAGCGACAGTGCTAATGGCTTTTCCATCCCATAAAGCACACCGCTTCATGAGGGATGGGGGGGGTAAACGCTTGCTCTCTACATCAAGGCACAAATTCAACACCAGATCCGAAAACCACCCTGCCACTGTACACACGGGGTCCTGCAGCTGTGGAAGAGGTTCACTGCACAGCAATGAAACGAAACTCCAGCAGGGCCCATTCCACAAAGCACTGCTAGCGAGCAAGCCAGCTCATTTTTACCAGTTTCAAAAAAACATTTACGATAAAGTCGAGTAAATCCACTCAGCAAGTCTATGCGATTAAAGGATCCATGTGTTATTTTCTTTCATTATTTATTTTTTTATGGCTGTTAACTGACTCACACACAGAGTTTTTGGCATATTTCTCCAGTTTTAAGGTCACTGCATTGGCTTGCTGTGAAGTGGTGCATTGAATCTTGGAACGGTGAAAGTGACAAGGGTGCTGTACGCAGTATTTGGGTGGGAGGAAAGTTAACTAGTCTTGGGATTAGAATTTCCAGGTGTTGTTTCAATCTAGTCCTGCTGTAGCCCCAGTAAAATACAAAGCTGTGTTTTTGTCCATTCAGAGCAGCGCTTTGGTGCTCAGTGAAGGGAAGGCAAATCGCTGGGACTGCAGAGAGCAGCATCAATCAGAAGGACGGAATGGCCCTTCAGAGCTTCAGAAACACAGGGAGAAATAATGCAGTACAGGCACTAGTCGATTCAAATCGCTCAGGACTTGCAGGGGGAAGTTAAATAAATCGTTCCTACGAGGAGCCTTTCAATGGTCTTCAAGCAGAATCGATGACTTCCAGAAGCGTTTTGTCATTCAGCGATGGAAACAAAACTCCCACTGCATAGCAGTTTGATCCATTCCTGGTTTTACTAAGAGTTTAACAGAACACACCTGAGCTTGTTACCCAGACACTGGGTTTAAACAAGCTTGTATTACAAACCGGAATGGATGAAACTGCTATGCAATAGGAGTCTTATTTCCCATCCCCGGCACTGTACATATCAGTTTTCTTCTAGTGTTTGATTCTAGTTCTATTGAGTGTTTAATAGTTCTAGCTGAATCAGCTAGTAAATCGTGTATGTGTTACATGGGTGTAAAATGCCAGGCAGGATAAGGAGCAGCTAAAATCACAAGCAGGACTCACCCAGGCATTTGTAGGGGACCACAATGTGGGCGTGGTCTTTGCACTGCTTCTTCCCCTTCTTGCACCAGTTCTCAATCCTCATTGGCTGGTTGGCTTCCACTACGTTGGTGATCTGCAGCTCAGGGTACATCTGCAACGTTAAGAAGAAGTAACATGAATAAATCACAGCGGAGAGCTTCTCAATGAGCACGTTCGCCAAACATATTGCTTATTGAGCTGCAGCCTAGTGCAATACCAGCCAGCACACCAGGATCCCTAGAATAAAAAGACTTCATTGCATCACGACATACCTGCAATTGTATGAAGCACAGCTGATCAGATTTTAGCAAAGCAAAATGGGAGGGGTGGGGTGGGTGATACGAGTTTGGTGACCACTGGTGCAAAGTCAAGGCAGTTCTCATGTTCACCATGTCGTGCGAAGCAGACATTTTGAGAGAGGATTCAGTGGTCTAGTTATTTAAAACAGCAGCTCATTAAAATACATTTCTTTATGGAAATGGTTCATGGGGATCCGGTTTCACGTATGCAAATTGCATCTTTAAAAAAAAAAATTTGAACTAAAATAAAAATAAAAGGCATGGTATATTTTACTAGCCGTTTAAAACAGAAACATCCTTTACATTACAAGTCATTTCTAGTATAGTGATGCATTGAATACAGTGTGTGCAAAACAAGCAGGACTGGAAATACTAACAAACAAGTCCACTTTTTGTATTGAAATTGCATAAAAACCATTTACTCTTTAAAATGATGAAGGTTTATTGCTTTACTGTATCTGCAATGCACAAAAAATTCCCAAGAGGTAAAACTCTACAATGCTGAGCAACAGCGTACTCCTAATAAAGCAGAAGGCTAGTGTAGATTTACAGCTGCACCGTGAATCCAAGGCTATTGACTACAGCCATTACAGAAGAGACGATGTTCCTCAACTGGTTTTCTTCATTCTCTTTAAAACAATGATCATCGATCTCAGAGCCGGGTTCTCAGCACAGACTGATTTACTGCAGCTACTCGCGAATCACTCCGACCAGCCAGAGATTCATGCATGTAACCTTCCCACTGCCTCCCTCCCTCCCTCCCCAGTGAAATACACACTGCAGACCCCTAACCACACCCCCACCGCCTCCCTCCCTCTCTCCCCAGTGAAATACACACTGCAGACCCCTAACCACACCCCCACCGCCTCCCTCCCTCCCTCCCCAGTGAAATACACACTGCAGACCCCTAACCACACCCCCACCGCCTCCCTCCCTCCCTCCCTCCCCAGTGAAATACACACTGCAGACCCCTAACCACACCCCCACCACCTCCCTCCCCAGTGAAATACACACTGCAGACCCCTAACCACACCCCCACCGCCTCCCTCCCTCCCTCCAGTGAAATACACACTGCAGACCCCTAACCACACCCCCACCGCCTCCCTCCCTCTCCCCAGTGAAATACACACTGCAGACCCCTAACCACACCCCCACCGCCTCCCTCCCTCCCCAGTGAAATACACACTGCAGACCCCTAACCACACCCCCACCGCCTCCCTCCCTCCCCAGTGAAATACACACTGCAGACCCCTAACCACACCCCCACCGCCTCCCTCCCCAGTGAAATACACACTGCAGACCCCTAACCACACCCCCACCGCCTCCCTCCCTCCAGTGAAATACACACTGTAGACCCCTAACCACACCCCCACTGCCTCCCTCCCTCCCTCCCTCCCCAGTGAAATACACACTGCAGTTCACTAACCACACCCCCACCACCTCCCTCCCTCCCCAGTGAAATACACACTGCAGATCACTAACCACACTGCTCAATTCCAATTGAATTCATTCTACTTTAAGAATAAACCCGATTAATCTTAAGACATGTGTGCTTGTATATCTTTGGAGCCAATTGGAAAACACAACCAGACCTTATAGCCTCTTCTGGCCCCAGGTTCACACAGAATGTATGCATGTTAAAATATATAGGCTATATAAAAACGATTCCTGTGTAATGCTGAAAAAGTAGAAAAGTAAAAATCACAAGTTTGTTTGTTTATCCTGCATATTTATAGCTTTGTGGAGAGCATCAAATCACCACAAATGCAAGCAGCTGACACTTAAATTGTTTCAATGGGAATGATGAAATGAGCCCCAATCAACAAGGTCTAATCAATGATGAAATGAGCCCCAATCAACAAGGTCTAATCAATATCTAAATCGATATCTGTAGACAGACAAGCACAGTTTTAAATTAAGTTAAGTTATTTGCCGTTTTATTCAATTTACTTTCCCCGTTTCTATAAAGGTATCAGTCAAGCGTTCATTACATCCAGCTTAATAAATTGATGACGGAGTGATACGCTCCAAATACAGGACTAATGGAAAACAGCAGAGCAGGGATCGCTTCACAGAAAACAAAAAGGGCTTATTTTAATTGTTTCATTCTTGTCTAAAAAAAAGGTAAATAGCCCTTTTTGAAGCCCTTTATACAAAGCACACTATTGCATGAGATAGGGAACAGGAATATCATCACAATCTAATTAGAGGAACACGATGGGGTTCCAGCGAGAGAGGAAAGTCTATTCAAGCAGTCTGGTTGAGTTGTTGATCTGAGCAAGGGAAGGAGATATCTGGGGGGGGGGGTAAACAGGACCTAGTAGTGGAAGTAGTGTAAGAGAGAGCGGATTTAATTCAGGCTACAGCTGCTTGAAGAAAAACACTTTTCAAATGCATCAGCCGATCATCTGAACTATTCAATACAAAGCTCTGGAAATAAGACTCCCACAGCTATTACATTAGGGGCTGTTTTCGCAGGTTTATGTGCGATTTAAGGGAGAGCAGACTTCAGTTCTATACTTTTGGCTGCCTGTCCTCAGCTCTGAAAGTGATGTCACAATGCCCCGGTGTCCCGCCGTCTTACCTCCTGACAGTAGTGCAGCACGGCCTCCTTGGTTCCCAGGCAGCTCTTGGTTCCCGAGGTGTCTGGCTCCCAGTTGCCGGTCTGGATGTTGACGTGCATGTTGAGCTTCCCGCAGAACATGGCCACCTGGGGCTCGGCCACTGCAAACCCCGTGCCTGCGTTCGCTGCCAGAGCCTGCGAGGGACAAGAGGAGAAAGACGTCAGAGCGGAGGAAACCTCCCGGGTCACTGGAGCGAGAGGAGACAGACAGCAATCTCTCCTTTCACTTGTGCAGCAGCAGTCATGTTAAAAGCACAGGAGATCTACAGTTGTGACATTAGCACAAGAACATGAGAAAACACACAGGTCATTCGACCCATCGATTCTTGTCCAGTTCTTAGCACAGTAGCCGATTGCTACCCCTAAACTGTATCCAGTAGGGTCTCCAAAGATCTCAATGATTCAGCGTCAACAAAATGGTTGGGTAACCCATGCACCACAGAGTTTAAAAAATAAAAGAACTTATGTCAAGTATTATCTAGAGTTAACAATTTAGAATCCGACGACCGTACCATGAAGCGTGGGGGGTGGAATGAAAACACCCCTCTCCAGCATTGGTTCGGCTCCCCTGCGACTCTAATCCCACATGACTGGAATTGAATATTTGAGCAGCAGGCCTTTAATCCAAGAACAAGCCAACTGACATTCACAGAACATCCAGGTGAACCTTACCGACAGTCCCACAGGGGAAGGAGAGATTATATATTATATATATATATTAGCTGAAAGAGCCAGCTGCCCAACGTTTCGATATGTTGTACATCTCTCTCAAGGGAGCCTGTGTTTGAGTCAAATCATTGAAGGTATTTATAGGTTTTTTGACAGCATGACAACGGCTTGTTATGGTTTCTACTCAAATCCATGATTAATTCTTGCATGATGAATAGAGGTCATGTTAAACAATTTATTTCTGTGCTGCACCAGGAAAGCACGTTTTGCACACGTCTTCTAACTAATATAAAAGACAAAGAGAAGGAGATTTGAACCCTTTTATTGAACTGACTAAACAATAATTAACATCGCAAGCTTTCAAGACCTCAAAGGTCTCTTCTTCAGGGGAAAGCAGAAAAAGGAGAGATTGATGTTAATTATTGTTTAGTTAGTCCAATAAAAGGCATCGCCTCGCCTTGTCTTTGTCTATGACCTCTGGACTGGTACGGCTAGCATTTCATCCATCAATAATAATATATAAAAAGGATTTCCAAATATAAAGAAATCACAAGGGCTGCTGATAACCGCAGCATAGTGTGAACACACACACACACACACACACACACACACACACACACACACACACACCAGGACACACACAAGGACACACACACACAGAGACCAGGACACACACACACACAGAGAGACCAGGATACACACACACACTGCTCTCTTAATTCCGAGCGCTCTGCATGCCTCACTTTAGATCACAGGTCCTGGAAGCCATGATCACAGGTAAACCAGACGCAACCTCCCCGGAAGCTGCCCCTGGGATTCGGGAGAGAGCTTGGCACTGGTACTACAACCAGCATGGAGACAGCAGGGTTCCTGTAGTCCTGCAGGGTGTGTCCTTGAGGCTTGAGGGAGGACACACACACACACACACACACACACAGGGAAGCTACAGTTTAAAGCTGCAGACACATTCACCACACCGCACACAAAACTAATTCATATACAAAAAAAAAGTCAATCTTGTACAGTATATTATATACTGAAATGTACACTGTACAAGAAAAAGCTCTGTACATACAGAACCTGCAGTTTTATTTTGATTTTCTATTATGGCTTCCTTCACCTTTCTGTGTTTTTACAGGTGTATGAAACGTACTGGACAGCAAAGAGAAGTTTAGGAGACTTATAGGAGGATATTTGAATTTTCATGGAGCAGCAGACAACCGTCAAAGAGTTCCCGCTTCTGAAATGAATTTTGTCTGTTTCTTCTTTCCAGCTACAGTCAGTTCTAGCAATTTAACAGGCGGTAAGACAGGTGCTTCACCAGAGCCAAGGGAGTGATTAACTGGCGGAGCGGAGTTTAGTGCAGGGGGGTCTAAAGCAATATGGCAGGCCAGCCATTCCTGAGCAGGAAATGTGATCCTTCCTTCCGGAAACAGAAATCAGGGACTCTGTTCAGCTGGCAGGGAGCAGACTGCAGCTCAGCAGGGTCCTCCCTGTTCTAGTCTATAAACACGAAGGGTATTCGGATCTCACATCCCCGTCCGTCATCAAGTTCTAGAACAGTTTGTGTGAACTCTATGGAGTTCGAGAAGTTGACCTGCCATAACCTTGTGCACCACACATGTGCATTACAGAACCGATACATGACAAACTCAGCATGGCACAACTGCACACGCTGTGACTGAAGGGGATATACTGTACAAGGTTTTGAAGACCTCTGATTTGACCGTGGCTAAAAATAACGACCCGACAACACCTCCTTCCTTCCTTCCTTCCTGCCTGCCAGTGTGGGGCTCTTGTGAAAAAGAGTCATTTTTATGAAAAGGATTGTTAGCTAGTCTGGATGCAGTCAGTAACACAGGGAGTCGCATGATCAAACTACCAATGCCCTAACATGGTGTTCATGTCACATAGAGGCCACTGTGAATCTAATTCCTGCCGAGAAGCATTGACAATGTCTCACTCGAAGGTCCGCAGCGGTAATCTGCATTGACAGTGTCTCACTCGAAGGTCCGCAGCGGTAATCTGGTCATTCGCTTGTCCGTTATTTGGTTTCTCCACCTGAATGCAACCAAAGCAAGTTTATTCCCACCCTGTATTCAAAAATCACAGGAAAGAAATCAGTGCAAATCTGGAGACTCCGGATAAGAGACCGTTTCCTGTCCGATTACCCTAGCCAAGCCCCACTGTGGTGAGGAAGTGATGTCATCTCTGAGATGTTTACACAGCACAAACAGTGCAGCGCAATCGCCATTCTGAACTACATTGTTAATCATTAATCATAGAAGTGCACTTGAATCACACACCCAGATAACTGATAAGCAGTCACACAAGGTTATATAAAAAAAAAAAAGAAATGTTTCTCAATGTTCTCCTAAGTTCTGCTCGCCTTTCCTGTGAATCACTCTGTCACCTCCCATTCCTCCCAGTATTCGGACAGCACTGGCTTACCCTCCACCCTGATGCACTCATCGTGTTATTAAAACAGGTGCAGGCGTGCCTCAACACCTCCCCTCCGCACGGATCAGCTCTGAATCACAGGCACAGCTGCACCCTCCCACAGGCTTTCACAGCACCCACGATCCTATAGGATCAGAACAGGACAGGCTTTCACAGCACCCACGATCGTAATGGATCAGAACAGGACAGGCTTTCACAGCACCCACGATCCTATAGGGTCAGAACAGGACAGGCTTTCACAGCACCCACGATCGTAATGGATCAGAACAGGACAGGCTTTCACAGCACCCACGATCCTAATGGATCAGAACAGGACAGGCTTTCACAGCACCCACAATCCTAATGGATCAGAACAGGACAGGCTTTCACAGCACCCACAATCCTAATGGATCAGAACAGGACAGGCTTTCACAGCACCCACGATCCTAATGGATCAGAACAGGACAGGCTTTCACAGCACCCACGATCCTATAGGGTCAGAACAGGACAGGCTTTCACAGCACCCACGATCGTAATGGATCAGAACAGGACAGGCTTTCACAGCACCCACAATCCTATAGGATCAGAACAGGACAGGCTTTCACAGCACCCACAATCCTAATGGATCAGAACAGGACAGGCTTTCACAGCACCCACGATCCTAATGGATCAGAACAGGACAGGCTTTCACAGCACCCACGATCCTAATGGATCAGAACAGGACAGGCTTTCACAGCACCCACGATCCTAATGGATCAGAACAGGACAGGCTTTCACAGCACCCACGATCCTAATGGATCAGAACAGGACAGGCTTTCACAGCACCCACGATCCTAATGGATCAGAACAGGACAGGCTTTCACAGCACCCACGATCCTATAGGATCAGAACAGGACAGGCTTTCACAGCACCCACGATCCTAGCAGAGGCATCAAAATCTACACGATCAAAGTCAACGAAAACTTTTGTATAATTTAAGACATTGGTGTTCAGTAAACACGGTGCCTGGTTTTCTCTATTAAAAAAAACAAGAGTGTGCCATCGGTTAAAAGAAATCAGCACACAGCCTTGAGCTGATCACTGGGTGAAACACATTAAATCTCTCCGCACAACCACAGCGCATGTGGTTTCAGGAGAGCTGGGTACTGAAGCCTGGCTGGGAGGCTGCCAACAGCTCCAGCACTTTCCAATGTTCCAGTCCTCGGGGCAAAGGGAGAGAGAGCCAACCCTGCTTTCAGTCTACCAGCCGCAGCTTGATTAAAAAGGGAGGTGGCTTCAACAATCGCTGGGCACAGGGGAGCTTCTGTAGAGCAAGCACACGCTACAGAACAACTGCCCAACAGAGGAGCTGATCATCTGTCAGAGAACAGAAGACTGTGCTGAGGATCACAGGAGTGGTGCAAACAATAAAAATAAAAGGAGAGCCAAACTACTCCTGCAACAACATATTCTTGCATTTATCCCACGCACAGGCCTGTGCAAGTGCGTATACATTCTCTTGAATGGCCGATTGTAACACACAGCTATCCGGAAAAGATTTAGGACAGAAATCATTTGCAAGCGCATGTTTGTGATTTACTGTGTTCAGCAAAACACCCAAACCAATTTAAAATGCATCCAACCCCCTAACCTCGCGGAAACACAGACAGCAAAGCAGACGGCACTGCCAGGAGTGAGACCACGCAGGGCTCAAATTCAATTCTGAAGCAGACTGCGCGTTGTGTGCGTGCGTCTGCGCTGGTGTTGAAAATAATAATAAAATGTAAATCCCTCTCCTGTCGGGGCTTAAACATCCTCTTTGGAAAGATATTAAAAGCCTCATTTTTATCTGGCTCCAAATTCAGAAACTGCTGTGACCATGTTTTTAACATCAAAGTTAGAACCATACTCGGAGGCGAGATTCTGTGTTCTTCACATTGCCTCGGGAGTTCACACACACACACACACACACACACACACACACACACACACACACACACACACACACACACACACAGTGTAGGTGGGGCGCCCGTGTACCCTCTTCTCACTGTACAGATGTAAACAGTGCTGGTCTCAGTGTCGGTTCTGCTCCAGCATCACTCCTTTACAGCTCTATCCCCATACACTTTCCGTCAAGCAACCCACAAGATTGACTCATGCCCCCTTTAATTCAGTTTCACAATGTAAAAACAACTCATACAGAAATCAAAAGCAGCCGAACGCCACTGTAGCTGCATAGCACAGCCCATCTCCAAGCTAACCCACAAATGCATGCTGCAGGGACAGAGTCTGGCCACTAACTGCAGACTTGAGAGTCGAGATCCATCCTAATAAAACAGCGTTATGCAATGCAGCGTTCCAGTGATTATATAAGGCTTTTATACAAGCCCTGCAGATAAAAAAGCAGCCTTTTCTTTACTTCTTTTGCCTGCATTGAAGATGTTATTGAATAACCTACTTCTGCTGGAACAGAGCCCAGCACACCATGCTTGACTGCTTTCAAAAGGTTGAATTTCAGTTTTTGTTTATTAGACACAGCGACCGCACGTGCTGCTCGTTCTGCTGAATCGCCCTCCTCTGCTCTGGAATCCAAGGGGGGTGTTAAACGATGTTACAAAACAAAAAGAAATAGGTCATATTAAAATGCATTTTAAAATTGTAACAAATAGTAATTTCCCCACAAAATGAACAACCTACTGGGAATCCAAGGAGGAGCCATTTTGTCAGTTGGTGGTGCTGGCAGCAAGCTAGCACCATCACTGTAAAGATAAAGGAGGAGGTGTTGGCTGAATGAAAACACTGCCAAGAGTTAGAGGAAAGCAAGGGGAAAAGAGGTAAATGTGACATCTCTCTCTCTCCTTTCTCTCACTATTTCTCTCCCCAAAAGGCAGCTCAAGGCTTTCTCTCAATTCTACAATACACGACAGAGCTCTCTCTCAATTCTAGAACACACGACAGCTCTCTCTCAATTCTAGAACACACAAAAGAGTGCTCTCAGTTCTAGAATACACAACAGAGCTCTCTCTCAATTCTAGAACACACAACAGAGCGCTCTCAGTTCTAGAATACACAACAGAGCTCTCAATTCTAGAATGCAGTACACAGAGCAGTGGATCCTGGGAGCAGACTATATGCAACACTAAAAGTGCGAGAGTATGAGGGACCGTGTGTGTGTGTGTATTCAAAGTCTTAACCAGCCCTACTGCTTCTTATGACCTATTTGCAGTGACAGCTCCCATCACAATGAAGAGGAGACGGACCTCGCTCCCGTCACATGACTCTGCCCTGGGGCCTCCACAGACTAGCTCAGAGCCCATCCAGTCCGCACGTCACATCAGACCTGCTGAGCGGGCATCAGCAACACAGCGCTGGGAGAACGGATGCAAAACGGGAGAGCTCCCACCCACACACCGCAACACAAGAGACTCTGCATGCAAATCAGAAACCAACTCACTGGAAAACTGATGCGCGGCTCTGTGTACCCTATTTATATAGATTTATTTTTAAAATCGCCCTTACGATTGGAAATAGCTTCCGACAGCATCATAAATCTTTAAAAAGGATCCTTTTCAGCGTTCTACCACATGACGTTCCTTAAAGCTGTAGTGGTCTCCGTGTAGCTCTGTTTCACAGTTCCTGCGTTTACTTTGCAGCCTTCATCACATCTTCAACTAAAAGATGAACTTGCACCGCTGGATACACAGGCAGCACCCGAAAGACCCCTTCGCTATGGGGGAACAAACTTCAAACCAAATTAGCACGTCCTCGTTGTTGATGACAGTGGGATGTTAGAATCTCAGCTCAGGAAGCACTTTACAGGAAACTCTTCCCAGGGCTGCCATTTCAAACAGCATCGCATTGTCACTACACCCCTGAGTACCAGGGCTTTTAAATCATCTGCTATGCCTTTCACACTTTGCAACTATTCTCTGGGAATGCATTTATTTTTTTGTTGGATCTGGACTTGACTTAGGCAAGACTCAGAGCCAGACTGCGAAGTGTAAAGCCATGGCCTCAGCCCATCACAGCAGGCAAGGAGATGACTGAATAGTGGCTTGCTGGGGAGTGACACTGTCCGTGCCGGGGATCGTCGTGTCGCGAGTCTGTGAGAGCAGAGGGGAGGGAAGTGGTCAGTCTCAGACACAGCAGGTGGGAAGCAGTGGCTCCCGCAGAGATCAGCAGATGGAAAGAGAGGATCACCTCCGAGCCACACCTGCTGGGACTGCGTAGGAGAGAGGAGAGAGACAGGGCACTGACTACTACCCCCCTTTCAAGAGACTGAACTAACAAAACGAAGAGACCCACGCACTGCCAGTGAATGAAACTACCAGCTTGAACGCCAGAGATCACTACAGTACACTGCACTGCACTGCACTGCACTAACTCCCATGTAATCTCATTTAGGTGCATCCTTTCAAATTCATTTCCAATCAGAATTTAGAGAATGCAGGCGAGGCTTAATTAAATTGTGGAAAATTACATATACTGTACAGCAGTGTGTGTGTGTGTGTGTGTGTGTGTCTGGGTTCTTTTAATAATGCCAAAACATGTGTTATTTTCACAAATCGGACAGCCCTCGCTGAAGCCAGCGCAATCACAGCTCAATCTACTCTAATGAACAGGGCAGCCCTCGCTGAAGCCAGCGCAATCACAGCTCAATCTACTCTAATGAACAGGACGGCCCTCGCTGAAGCCAGCGCAATCACAGCTCAATCTACTCTAATGAACAGGGCAGCCCTGGCTGAAGCCAGCGCAATCACAGCTCAATCTACTCTAATGAACAGGGCAGCCCTGGCTGAAGCCAGCGCAATCACAGCTCAATCTACTCTAATGAACAGGGCAGCCCTCACTGAAGCCAGCGCAATCACAGCTCAATCTACTCTAATGAACAGGGCGGCCCTGGCTGAAGCCAGCGCAATCACAGCTCAATCTACTCTAATGAACAGGGCGGCCCTCGCTGAAGCCAGTGCAATCACAGCTAGTGCTGTACACTGCTGTAGGCTTCCAGAGCCGCAGACAATAGAGTCAGTGTCTCACGACGCAGTTACTTTTACCCTAGAAACCGCGCACTGTTCTTGACCCCTTGGCAACTCTTGTATTCATTACAGTATCCCAGGGGAAGGAAAGCAAACAGATCACGCAGAGAGGCAGATTAACAGTATTGACAGACCGGGCCAGTTAAAACATCAAGCAAAGACAGTGATCTATGGTGTCACTTCATGGGTTTCACTCAATTTGACAGGGAGAGGTTTGCGTACACGAGGAAGTCCGAAAGATAAACCCAGCCTCTGTAAAGGAGTAACCCCACCTGACAATGCTTATATCCAGGGAGACGGAGCAGGAAATCTTACCTCAACCTGTTCACGCGTCCGCGGAGGCGATCAAGGTGATGCTTGTGTTGCATTAAAACTTCAAGAGGCGGGCCAGTGCGATGCATTCAGCACAGGCGCACAAAAAAGGACTTTTCATTTCATACAATAGATGCGATCAGCAAGGATGCAAGAGCAGCACAGGCATTAGCTGAAACATTTAGACTCTGGATTTTAGATTTGATTTACTGATTGAGGGGTCAAGGGTGAATTACAAGAGACTTTTCACTACAGTCAAATAGTATGGCTGGGCAATTTAAAAAAACACCATTTTGTTTAGCCATCAGTAACCTCAATCCATCCACTGTATTCTTCACTTTGATCAGTGGAAAACAACCCGGTTCTGGGAATAGGCGTCACATTTAAAAAATATTTTGAAACTTCCAGTGAAGTCAGTTTTGAAACTTCCCTTTAAATTCTGTACGTCACTATTTATTAGTCACAGAACTGTGCGTCAGCAAGACAACTCGAACTAGGCAATAGGCAGTTCCCTATTAAAAAACATCCACACCAATAAAAACTGGATCTGAAAAGTAAAAATCCAAAAAGGTGGTCGAACGTTGCCTCCCTTTTTATATATTTAACAGCACCTCAAAGCCCTGACCTTCAAAAGCTTGACAAAAAGAGACTTGAAGCATCTGCAACAATAAAACAATATGAAACCCACAGCCTGTGAAACACTCAAATCTCAGGAGGCTCAAGACTCTTCTGAACAAGCTGTCAAAGACCCAAACCAACAAGCCCCAGGTAACCATGGAAACCACCATCCCAATCATCTCAAGTATTTCAGCCATGAGGAGGAGGAGGAGGAGGAGGAGGAGGAGGAAAGGGAGGGGGTGCTGCCTGTTCTAAAAGAACTCTTAAAGCAGCACAGGACAAACCACACGGCTTCCGCAGGACTAGGAGAAAGCAGCACCACAGACGCTGCTCCACGCTTCTTTAAAGCTGAAGAGAGATATTTGCATGGCAACCCTGTGCTGTGTGCCTGAAGGAGTTCAACAGTTCAAACCTCGGAGGCAAACGAGACACATTCCTCCTGCTGAACAGGGATTCTACAGCCTCCCAGTCTGAAGACTTGAATGGCAAACAACCTCACCCCCAGCACAATGCCGTGGCTGCATGTGGGACGTACTGGGTGTGCTCTACTGGGTTGTCTCAGTGCCCAAGACCCCTGGTCATGATCAGGTAAAACATTTTCCAAAGTCCCAGTCCCTCCTCCATTCAATTAGGCTACGGGGCATTTGTCCAAAAACTTCAGAACACTTCCACAGAAAACGATTCAAAACCTAGATCAACACAACATAGGAGGCTGTGTGGTCCAGTGGTTAAAGAAAGGGGCTTGTAACCTGGAGGTCCCCGGTTCTAATCCCACCTCAGCCACAGACTCATTGTGTGACCCTGAGCAAGTCACTTAACCTCCTTGTGCTCCGTCTTTCGGGTGAGACGTAATTGTAAGTGACTCTGCAGCTGATGCATAGTTCACACACCCGAGTCTCTGTAAGTCGCCTTGGATAAAGGTGTCTGCTAAATAAACAAATAATAATAATAATAATAATAATAATAATAATCTTTTCTGGGAATGCCTTCTCCAGTGTGCTTGAATTCAATTCAAATTCCTTGATTTAATATTCTCTTGTCAAATATTCAGTCAATGCACCAATGTAAAAAGTAACAGGTAATGAAATCAGAAGTCGTCACAGCAAAACGTGGGTCTATTCATATACTTAAAACACAGACTTGCACATCTTTGGAATCAATTACACTTCAGTAGAGCAGAGAAGGCAGGTACTGAGCAGAGACATCAGCTCCCTGCACGCTCCGTCCGAGTGACTGAGTAAAAGCCTTCACACATGCACATGCAAGATCCCTTTTAGATAAATGGAGCAGCAATTGCATTGCAATGCAATTCACCAGCCAGCAGAAATCCATCATCCCAGGCCACTCCACTTCCAGAAGCTCCCTTGTGGTACGGTTTAATTCATATATAAAATTACACATCTTAATTTCTCTTTCTTCATTTCTACCGAGGCTCCCAGATAATCCTAATAATTCAAAACTCAAGCCAGGAGAGCAGTCTGAACAGGACAGGCGGTCTTGCACACAGCTGAACGTGCCGAGGTGTGGTTCAGTACAGTGGTCTATTATTTTACTACCCAGCAGCTATTAAACAGCGTCTGTCTGGCTACTCCCTCAGCAATCAGTGAGATTAATAAGGCACTGCCCATCCCAAACTACTGGAACAAACACACACTGCTACAGGAGGCATGTCTGCAGCGGCAATGCTATGGGTGCAAGCAGCTACGACACTGAACGCACTGGAAGGCTGCGTGACCCACGTGGTGATCACAGATCTGTTCGTGCTGGTTTTGTTTCAGCGTTTTGGGGGGAGTGCTTTGCTTTATCTACATCGTGACACACACAGACACAGACCATCCTTCCATCCATACAAGAAACCAGTCCTGTGTTCTGCAGGCTTGTAGATAAAACATGTGCCTGTAATTGCACAGCTCCAGAATTCGATTGAAGTAGGTTCCAATCCCTACATCCAAGCCTGTTGTACTGGTCAGGGAATAGAGAACCATCTAGCACAGATGAAGCTTGCAGACCTCGGAGGACAGAGGGATGAAAGATGACTATTGTAACATGAAATAAAAGGATGACGTGCAGGAGTGCAGGGAGGCTGCATGAAAACAGCGCGACACAGTTTCCAGAGAGCGTGAACGACAAGGGCTTGCGTTATTCTGTAGGACGGCAGCGCACTCCGCTTCGAACGTCGTGTTCTGCAGACACATGCTATTGATCTTCAAAAGACGGAAAGATAAATCGCTTCCCATTCAGGGCGCAGTGCATTCCATAGCATCAATCTCACAGCATGCTGTGGAGCCTTCCCTGGTTCCTGGAAAGAAGTCAAATAAAAAAAAACCAAAAGACAGCAGCCTTCCGAGAGCCGATGTCAGGGAGGATTCATCCGCAACTCATCTGGGAAGTGCCGTATGTTTTGGAACAATGGAATGTTTTATTAGATTCAAACAGAACATCCAGATGACAAAAAAAGGGAAGTTAAAATGGAAGTTACTGTAGCCTGCAGTCATGGAAAATTCCAAACTGCCAGGGCTGTTTACCAAGATCAAGCTTAAAAAAAACAAATAAAATAATGAACAAGCTGGCTATATCGGTTACCATGCTCAGGTTTCTAAATGCAGTACAGCAGTAGGTAGGTATAGTACTTTGGGTGTAGCATGATAGAAAACAATTAACCATGAACCTGTCGCAAAAGAGACAGCGTATCTCTCTCTCGGTCTTTCACCCCTATTGAAACATCTTGAGTTCCCCCATCTCTCCAGAGCAGATGATGGTTCTTTTAGACAGCTCAGTGGAGCGGACTTTAGTGACAGGATGGACTGAAACGCACAGGATGCCTTTGAAGAGCAGGTGAACGCAACCAGTCAGCATGGGAATCAAACACAAGACAGGAAGGTATATTTAGACGTCATGAGGCACGGCAACTGTTTGTTTAAAATAAACATGTACTGTACGCTTCAGTAGCCTTATTTTTAGATTTAGAGGAGAGTGAGGGAGAGAAAGAGATTATTCAACTTCTGTCAACAGAGCAGCCATGAAACAAACTTTCAAGGGATCAGCACAGCCCGGAACTGGAAAATCACAGCGTTTTAGGAAAGGGACCATGCTTTTGTTTTTAAAACCGCCCCACCAACTCCCAATCAAAGCTCTGTGCTCTCTGTGCTCTCCCCTCTCATCCCTGCATCTAGAGCTTAGCAGCCACCTGGATAGCTGAGCCGATTAGGGCTGGTTACATGACCGCGGCCAGATGATCCAGAGAAAAAAATAGAACCAAATCAAAAATGAGAGAGAGAGAGAGAGAGAGAGAGAGAGAGAGAGAGAGAGAGAGAGAGAAAGAAAGAAAGAAAGAGCGCGCGCCTTGTTACAGGGGAGGAATCCCATTGCATTTTGCAGAGAAGTCAGTGCTGTCAATAGCCCCAGGATAGAGGCGGATGAAGACGTGCAGGGTGTCTCTCAGCTGGACCGCAGAGCCAGGGAGGGTGGGATGATGTGTTCAACACTGAGCAGGTACTGCCAAGCAGGGGCAGATGCAGAATCGCACACTGCCCCTCCCAACAGCGTGTCTAAACCCTACATAAAAAGGCCACCCTGAAGCCAAGAGTCACGCCTGTTTAATCTTCTGACAATCCCACCAAGAGGCAAATTGGTTTGCAGTTGGTGGATTCACACACACACACACACACACACACACACACACACACACACACACACACACACACACGTCAAGTGAAATCAGATGGTCCATGCCAGAATATTAGTTTATTCTTAATGACCAGGAGCTTGAGGTTAAATTAATTGTTCCTCCGTTATTGCTGTGTAAACTACAGACTCAGGCGTGACTTCATGTCAATTCATTTCTCTCTGACCAGCCCTTGTAATCAAACAGCTGCAACACTTCTCAGGGAAAGTCCGGACTTCAGGGAGTAATAACCAAGGCGTTAAAATATTTTTTTCTTAGCCCTCATTAGCATAACAAGTCCCTTCTCATTTTCAGCAACGGCATTTTCACTTTGGCACTTGGTCCTTTATCCTGCCACAACACCACAGAAGAACTTCCTGTGCAGCAGGTATTATGACCCCCCCCGGCAGTCCTATATACAGCTACAGGGCTTTGGTGTTTCAGGTGGGGTCCGATACTCGTCGCACAGGGAGTGAATCTACAGTGTGGTGGCAACACAGGTTAAAAACAAAGTCTGACCAACCAACCAACCAACCAACCAACCAATCTGCAGAGGGAATCACACACTGTTCCTGTATAAAGGCTGCCTTCATTGCAGGCTGGGGAATAGCAGTCCAGCCCCATGCAAAGGCTCTTAAAGAGGGATTAGAGTCTGCGAGTTTGTTATTTTCAAGAGCGGGGCTCTAATCTCTCCACAGAAGAGGGATTTGCACAAATGAGCTGGACTGCGGCCCCCTGAGCTCTCCTCCCTCCTCCTCCTCCTCAGTCTGTACCAGCGATTGCGAAGCGAATAACGCAATAAAAACAAGACAGCCGTTTCTGATCCAAGAACAAACACCAGATCACTTAGTCCTCAAGATTGCTCAAGGGGGTTTTATTGAGTTCAAACTGAGAGCAAAAGGGAAGACTGGGATCACTGGACTGGAAAGGAAGAGTGGCCTAATCGTTAGAGCTGCAGGACTGGGACAGAGTGGGAGGATGGGAGTGCAAGGCAGACAGCCTAGCAAATGTATATCAGATACATTGTTGCTTCATTTATTTTGGACTTCTTAAACACTGCTGCCAGCTTGATCACAATAAAAATGATTTTGATTGAGTCGCTGTTTAATTCGGATTGTCTGCTGCACAGCAATAGCTGGCTTCACAGAACCGGATTCACACTAATGTTACCTTAGACAGGACACAGTCTATGATTACTACTAAATCAGACTCTGGGAAACAGACACGATTCCTCCAGACCCTACACCAATACTGATGCATCACAGCCGGACTGAGAGAAATGCTTCATTATGGTGAAAGAAACGTACCAAGCCAGCCAGCACTGGCATTTCACAAGTTCTACCTGCTAAAGAACTTCACGTACAGGATTTAAAAGCTCAAGAGCCCAGAAAGCCATCTTTCATATCCTGGAATTAACACTAAGCCGAGAAAGTACTGCGTGAGAGAGGGAGAGAGAGAGAGAGAGAGAGAGGGAGGGAGGATCAAGGGTGGCTGGAAATTTCACAAACTGAATCATTTGCAAGGGACTTTCTCTCCGCAGAGTGACTGGAAGAGCTCAGGAAGTAGCTAGTGATCTGTTCTCCGAATCTGTTCACACACAGCGGTTTCAATTCCTTCTGCAGCTACTCCCTCGTCCTCTCACATCGAAACCGCACAGCATGGAACCACTGCTTCAGAAAGACAACGGCACTTCAATTCACTTTCATTCAGAAAGCAAAAGCCCATTTGCTCTCTCTCCAGGTTACACTGCATCCCTCCCAGTAGTACCTACCACTGAACCACACTCCCTCCCTCCCTTCCAGTCCATCAGCAAATAACCTGCATCTCATAATGCATGACTGTGTTCTGCACGGATTCACAAAGCAACACTACACAGCCGCCAGATCCTTCGAGCGAAACACTAATCCACACAACTGCGTGAAACTTTGTACCTTGCACTTTGAATACCGAGTACAAGCAATGTTAGAACAGTTAGTGATCTTGGGTAAAAGCCCATTCTTGGGTATTTGAGTCTCCAGTTACAGCTACTGCTCTCTTGCAAGGCAGCGCAGTTTGAAGGTTACGTTTGTGCAGGTTCATATCGTGGGCGGGTTACAGTTTGCAGCTCTTGCAATATATTTCAGTGGGTGGACAGACTAAACAAAATGTGAAATCTCTGCCATAACACTGTCAGTACAAGCCCGTTCCTCAACACCTTCCACAAAAGTTAGGAGTAGAACTCTGCAGCCCAATTCATGATATCCCTTTAGGAGTTAAACAGACCAGCGCTTGCCCAGAAACCCTTTTCCCTCTCTCTCTGCTCTCGCTGTGCACAAGATGGCGTTCGTTCCAGCAGCCTGGCGATTACTGACACATTAAAAGCACGTCCTGCTGCTGAGGGCGACACACACTAATTGCTTCGGACAGCAGGGACTTCTTTCAATGGGCTTCCCATTGCTGCTCAGATTACCAGCACTGCATACAGACCTACCACGAGGACTGACACACACACACACCTATCCACAGACCTACCACGAGGACTGACACACACACCTACCCACAGACCTACCACGGGGACTGACACACACACACACACACACACACACACACACACCTACCTACCTACCTACCACGAGGACTGACACACACACACACACACACACACACACACCTACCTACCTACCTACCACGAGGACTGACACACACACACCTACCTACCACGAGGACTGACACACACACACACACACACCTACCTACCTACCACGAGGACTGACACACACACACCTACCCACAGACCTACCACGAGGACTGACACACACACCTACCCACAGACCTACCACGAGGACTGACACACACACACACACACACACACACACACCTACCTACCTACCACGAGGACCGACACACACACCTACCTACCTACCTACCTACCATGGAGGACTGACACATACACACACACCTACCTACCTACCCACGAGGACTGACACACACACACACACACCTACCTACCTACGAGGACTGACACACACACACACACACACACACACACACACACCTACATACCACGAGGACTGACACACACACACCTACCACGAAGACTGACACACACACCTACCTACCATGATGACTGACACACATAGTATAAACAAAATGTAATTTAGACATGACATGAAAACAGTATAAAAACAGCCATTTCCTCACATTACGTTTCCTTTTTCAATTATGCATTTCTTTTTTTTTTTTTAAACCCAATTGCTTGAACACACACGTGTTTGGTAGGGTGATCTTTAAATCAATGTAAAATATAAAAGTATTTAAAACAATCTAGATTAAAGGGACGATTGCTTAACTGTGTCTTATTACCAACGTATTCGTATTGCAAGATTTAGTGTAAAATACTAGAACGATAATTCACACGGTCCGCTTCAAAGAAACACAATGTGAGGAAACGGCTAGTCACTCGAGCTAGCTTGTGCTTTGACATTGTATACTGTTTCGATTTCTAAAAAAAGTAGATAATTTATAATACCGAAAGTCTACATTTAAAACCCTGGCGATGAATAAAATGAATAGCTATTGCATATCTGAAGTGTAAAGTCATTTTACAAAAATGTGCTTTTATACCAGGTTGCGACCCCCCACCACAAAAGAAAAAAAAAAGAGCCGATGATTCACAAACACAAGGAATTAAGAGGCAGCGTGCTTTTCCAGTAACCTGGCTTTCCCACTGTGACTGGCTGCAGTACGTCTATCCTTCAGAAGATAAGACGTGCTGCAAGGCTTGTGTCCTGTATGACGACAGCCAGGAGCGGCACGTTTGTGACGGGACCGTCTACCTTTAAGAGGGAGTTGATTTTAAAAGCGCATGAAGAATCATCATTATAACTGTGTGAAACTGATCAAGGCAAAGGCTGTCAAGCAAGACGCATCAAAAGAGTAGCAATCACTACACCCCATAAACACCTCTGTGACTTTAAAGCTAAGAAGTGCTTCTCAGAACAGCTCACGCCCTTGCAGGACCGTATTCTGATTTTGAATGGATGAGACCTGGATGAGGCAACAGGATTCAAAATGTGAGGAAAACCTACAGAGATTCTAACCAGGCACACGAGTGTATACACGCAATTGAGAGGACCCTGCGTCCAGCCCAGTTAACCAGAATGGCAACTGCTGAATATGTGTCTGTTACCTGGGTCGGTTCTACAGCTAGTTCCGTTACTGAGGCCCAGACAGACTTTACTGGGGTTCAGAATGTGGGAAAGGCAGATGCACAAACCCACAGTTTTGTTCGTTTCTAACCCTGCATACTGTTGGCATTCCGATTTTTCTTCCTTGTAATAAAAAGCACAGCTTCTTTCAAGTTCAGAAACGCTTTCAGCAGTTCAAAGGGGTATTCAGGTGTTATTTAATCATGCAAAGGCAGAGAACATTAAAAAGGATGCGGGCGGGTGTGGAGCAGGTAACAGGCTGTGATCTGACCCCAGAGAGACAGGAGACGTCCGACGTCCTTTCCCATCGCTCAGGGACAGCTGCAGAGCGGAGATGAGGAGGAGCAGGGCACCGTCCAGCAGGGATGCAACCCAGTGCCAGGCTGACACCCAGACCGCAGCTACTGTGGGTTTCAACCCCTTAGAGAAGCACTTCAAAAAGATCAAATGCACATCACACAGAACACTTTTAAAAGAGACACTCAAGGCAATGATCGCTCCAATATCCTGTTGGGTATGGGAAAGCAGTTTTGCACTCAACATCTGAGCAGACTGCAAAGCTGCGTGCCTGAGAGATTTCGGTTTTCGTTCTGCTTGCTCTGCAGTTCCATTCACCCACGCGCTTCGCTGGCAACACATTCTGAAGCGCGGTGGCTGCAGCTGGGAAGGGGACGCGGGTGTTTTGACACTACAGGAGGCTGTGCCCCCTCAGACCCCACCTCTTTCTCCTCACACAAGTGGGCTGCCAAAGCATAGGGAGCACTCTAAAAACGTGCCTCAGATCCACAACCGCTAGCACACCAACGGAGTGTATTAAACACAAACGCATGACCTAGCAGCTTCCCCTGTTAGAGAACTCAACACATAACCCCAGGGCGAGCACATGAGCCACCAGTTTTAGAAACGCATTGTAAAAGAGAGCCTGCAGCTGCAAGCCACCTGCAGTATTTGCTTAAACAAATTCAGACTCTTTCCATACATTTCCTTAACTATTAACACACCTAATAGAGCTGAAGTCAAAATAAACTCAGTGACAAAGACAAGCATTAACAGGAACATATGTTAAAATGTCCTTTAACAGAAAGCTAGGCTGTTTCTCTAAATCTGCTGTATTTTAGAGGAAGAGGGAAGGCTTAGGAAGGAACCACAAGACCCAGATTAATGGCTTCCCTTTCCAGCGTGCATCACAAGCAGAAAGATACAGCATACAGAACACAGCGCTCGCCAGACTGACCCTTGTTAACCTGCCTCACTGTGTGCTGTGCTCTGCTGTTACAGAACATGCAGCAACCAGCCCTTGACCTCTGGTGTTTACAGTACAGTGCAGGGCTGCAGGTTTTAGGTGTACAGGTAGAAAGGGGTTGAATTGTACATTTTCCTGACTGGGAAAGTCAAACAATGCCAGTTGCAGCGAAATTATCCGAACGCTCCCCTGGGTGCCAATTAGTGTAGTCTTACTGTGCGATGGTTTACAAAACAGAAGCTGTGAGCGATCAGTCACCAAGCAGAGACTAGACTACAGGGCCACTACAGAGGGAAGGGATTCATAAACCTGTGGAATAACAAAACCAGGGCCCTCGTTAGGAAGGTGATGATGAGCTCATCCGGTTTCCTGACAGAACAGATGGAAATAAATGACTGTCCACTGGAGCACTGGAATATAGGGAACATGGGCCCTGGACTGCATCAGAACCAAGGAGCCTCCATGTTAACTGAAGCTACTGCGTCGCCATCAATTCATTTCATTCAAACTGTGGTTCTGAACCCATTCAGTGCCATTGTCCTGCTCTTTCAATTCTCTTCCAATCGGTCCTTTCGAAGTCCTGTTACAGGAACCAATCACAAGCCGGCCATGCTTTCCAAAGGCTCAGTTGAAACACATCCCTGGAACTGTAAGAAGGAGGTGGTGAGAGGGGGGGGGGGGGGGGAGGGTCTGAAGTCCTTCTGGAAACTTCCACTGTGTTCAAAACCAATGACATTTATATAAAAACACTGCAGAGGAATCTCAAGCGAAGAGGAGCCCCATGTCTAACAGCACTTGCCTGGCTGCTAAAACAATCTGCAAAGAGAGTCGGCAGCACAACGCACTGTACCCAACAAAAGGAAATTCTTTATCTCCAGTATTAGAACGAGCTACTCTGTACCGCCCTCCTTTTAATCCCATCCCACTGCTTTGGTGTCAAAACCTTTGAAACATACAGCTCTAGCTGCACAGCGCACCCGAGACAACCGCTCTCCCTCTCAATCACACGTCTTCGAAATGATTTCCCAGCTGGGTAGCACAAATAAAAACTAAAAAGAAAACACTGATTTTAACAGCTTTGCCTCCAGTGCAACTGTCTGCAATTTTTAGAGAGATTGGAACTAATTGGATTGTAGGTGGTGTGTGCCTGAACAAACAAGAGTGGCTTGCCTGTACCTGTGTACACAGCGCTCTCTCTCCCTCCTCCCTCCCTCTCTCCAAACCAGGCCAGCTACAGCTTTCCACCAGCGCCTCGCATCAACAATAGCAGCTGTGCCAGAGAGGAAGAGGGAGAGAGGACACGCACGCAGACACACTGTAGCACAGGAGACAAGAACAAAACCAATTCAAATCACCCAATATGTGGAGTGTCTATTTTAAACTCATTCCCACCAAATTCCATCTCATCTAGTGCCAGCTCTGAATAACTAGAGAGAGAGGAGAGAGACACAGACAGAGAGAGAGAGAGAGAGAGAGAGAGAGAGAGAGAGAGAGAGAGAGAGAGAGAGAGACAGAGTCCTTCAGCTAAAGCTCTGTTTGCCCAGTTTCTTTGATTTGTAATATGTTCTTTGACATATCATTGCACACACAGAGGACTGAGATTTACATGTAGATTTAATGAGAACAGATGGGAGAGAGTCTGCGTGACGTGCTTCCAATGAGAATCACGGCCAAGGAGCACCCACCGACCCATGAAGGGCAGCTGCAGAGGTGAAGAGAGGAATCTGGAGCTCAGCAACAAGGCAGCGGGCTGCATAGCTCAACAGGTTAAGCACACGGCAGCACAGACTTGGGTTCAAGTCTTAATTCTACCAGTTTCATCATACCAAAGAGACGTGCATTTACATGAACACTGTTACTGGCTAAAATAAAAAGTCTCGTTTTGACAAGACAAACGTGCAAGTCATTTACTTAGTATTTTTTCACACAGATAGCGGTTTCAGTTATAAACACACGTTTTCAAAGAAAACAGACAAGGGGGGGAATGCAGACTCCACACATATCTTATATATCACATGGTTAAAGCTGTTTGTGTTGCTTAGTAATACATACTGCAGCAGCACAACCTGTGATCGTGTAGAAACAGGTTTAAATGAATGTTGGGAGTTGTTTGTGGACCACCTGGAGTTTACTCACAGACCTCAGGTTGGGAATCACTGCCCTAGAGAGAAGGAGTACAGCGGCCAGTGATTCACAGAGTACACAGAGAAACACCCCAAGGGCAGCGTGCAGGCAGCAGCACATTATCTCACTCCTTCATTACACTCCCAGGACACAGAACACACTCCAGGAAAAAGAACCTGCTTCTTCAGTTAAACAAAACGATTTAATAACAGAGACATACTGGCAGTGTGGCCTAGTGGTGAGAGAAGAGGACTGGGAGGGAGGGAGGCTGTGTGGTCTAGTGGTTAGAGCTGAGGGACTGGGAGGGAGGGAGGCAGTGTGGGCTAGTGGTGAGAGCAGCGGGACTGGGAGGGAGGGAGGCAGTGTGGGCTAGTGGTTAGAGCTGAGGACTGGGAGGGAGGGTGACAGTGTGGGCTAGTGGTGAGAGCTGAGGGACTGGGAGGGAGGGAGGGAGGCAGTGTGGCCTAGTGGTGAGAGCAGAGGACTGGGAGGGAGGGAGACAGTGTGGGCTAGTGGTGAGAGCTGAGGGACTGGGAGGGAGGGAGGGAGGCAGTGTGGCCTAGTGGTGAGAGCAGAGGACTGGGAGGGAGGGAGGCAGTGTGGCCTAGTGGTGAGAGCAGAGGACTGGGAGGGAGGGAGGCAGTGTGGCCTAGTGGTTAGAGCTGAGAGACTGGGAGAGAGGGAGGCAGTGTGGGCTAGTGGTTAGAGCTGAGGGACTGGGAGGGAGGGAGACAGTGTGACAGTGTGGGCTAGTGGTTAGAGCTGAGGGACTGGGAGGGAGGGAGGCAGTGTGGGCTAGTGGTTAGAGCTGAGGGACTGGGAGGGAGGAGGCATATAAAATCGATATGTTCCAAGGAGAAAGTCACACTCACTGGTGTTTTTCTTCAAAGGCAGTTTATACAGGGTAAAGCTTTCAGAATGCTAAATCTGCCAGACTCTCGACATGGAATTCACTTCACCTCGTTCCTCTGAAATCATTTTTAGGCAAGTCATTAATTGCATAATTATCTCCCTCTAAAACCTTTCCAGCTGCTTTGCCAGACTGCCTTGCCCAGCCTCAGACAGTGTAAGATACGTGCTTATCGGGGCGTGTGAAACCAGCCATTACAGGAGATACAGTACGCTGCAGTGCGGTCGACTACAAGGATGTTGTGCAGGATTACAATGCTAGATATTACAGCGGCACGGCTGCTCTCTCACAATCACGTTCCTGAGGAATGCATCCTGAGAGCCTGTACAGCGCTGTAGATTAAGATTCTCTTGGTTCAACAAATAACATCCCGCAGTCGCCAGCAGCGCGGACCCGACACTTAAGAAATGGCACAAAGTCGTACGCTGTCTTGGAATTAAGAAATCACAGGACCGCTTTCAGTTAGCAGATCAGTCAGAAGCACATGCAGCTCAAATTCTCGTCAGAGGCCATGACGGAGAATGCAGATCAAATCTTAATATCAGACGCTATGCAGCGCGCCGCTCCCATCACAAGAACCAGTCTGCACGTCGCTTTACAGACACGCACCGGACTGCCAGCGGTTTGCTGAGCACGTGTACTGCGAGTCTAAACGCAACGGTGTCAGTTTTGACAGATTTCATTTAAATTCCTAAAATGAGGAAAAGACTTTGTTGACTATAGAAGCGCTTCTCTTTACCTGGCAGGACCGACATCTGTCTCTATAGCTAAACAAGGGGGAAACAATAGCAGAGGGTCACAGTGGCAGTCCGGGTTACACGTTAACCAATGTATCAGTGCTGAGCAAGTTGAAATCGGGTAAAAGCCATGTTTGTTTTTAGAAGCGATCAGGAGGAGGGAGGGGCTACTGTAGAAGTCACATGACACGCCGAGTTCCTTTCCTCTTAATATGGAAGCAAAGACTTTGCCAGCATTCCATTTGAAAGGGTCGTTTTATTTGTAAGAGGCGCTATGGGTTACATATTAACTGAGGAGGGGAATTAAAAAAAAACAGACAAAGGTATTCACTTTTCCACCACATCACTGTAAAAAGCCCCATTACCTGCAAATAAACGTGTGAAAGAGCTTTATTTAATGTACAGTATTCCTTTAGGGAGGTAGGCTTGTTTGTTAATAACTTCACCTGTATTCATAAATAACCGCATCTGACACTGCATATGCAAACAAGAGTTATACTGCATACGCCGTTTAAAAAAATAAACTCCTACGCGCTGCCTTGCATGTGGAAGAGATTCCCGGGAGTGGTCGCATCACCTTCATTTCAAGAAGATAACGCATTTTTCCAAACAACGCCACTCAGATTTTGACTAACTGCCAGAATTTTGTCGTTTCGTTTGATCTCTGCAGCGACAGTACCGCATTAGAGAGATTGTGCCAGTTTAGCTCTGGAGGGAGCCGTGCACGCCGTAGCCCAGCAGCATAAACAACACACACACCACAACATCAAATCTTATGAATGTGTACACAAGTTACTAAATGTCGCAGCGCGATCTATATACGGTTAGCAACAAATAGCAAATCCGAGGGCGGCTTTGATCGAATATGCATTATTAATAATAATATTATTATTAACACGAGGAATTGTATTTATGTTT
Source organism: Acipenser ruthenus (assembly GCF_902713425.1). Taxonomy (NCBI): domain Eukaryota; kingdom Metazoa; phylum Chordata; class Actinopteri; order Acipenseriformes; family Acipenseridae; genus Acipenser; species Acipenser ruthenus. Next base: position 6,603,530 of record NC_081228.1, read on the forward strand.
TCACTAAAAGGATAAGGTGGGTCGGCTCTATACAAAACGCCGCATAGCGCAGCAGGCGTAGATTTAAATGCGAGTCTTAAAAAGAAACGTTAGTTAGTAAAATATAATACTGGCCACCTCTGGAATAAGGGGGCGCGTTTCTGAAATCAGAGAACATCGTGATGCATTTCATTATTGATATGTGCGCGCGTCCTACTTTGCAGTATTTTCAATTGCAAAGAAACAAACAGTTATTACATTACTGTACAGAATACAAAAATAATGACATCGAGCAACTTAATATATAAAAATACACTGTCGCCGCAGATTAGGACAATGTAATAAAACGCATTTTACAATGCAAATTTAAATAAATCAATAAATAAATCACAACGGCAATTCTTAAAAAAAAAATCTAAAGTATCTTTTGCTGCTTACCTCAATGTATCCGGCCAGAGCTGGGGCTACGATGCCCAAGATTAGAACCGACAGCGCCGGTATGCTCCCCATGTTTCGCCTCTTCACCAGGCAATTCACTAGATTAACTTTCGGGTCTATAACAGCCCCCTAGACTAGATTCTCCCCGCTGAAAACACCTGTACCTACCGCTGTTACAGGGTTGCAATCGTCTGAAATATTAATGGTACCAACAGCACGCTACGCTAGCACAACCCCAACAATTCTACACTTCACAGCTTGATCAGCTTCGCTCTCTGAGGCTCGATCACAACTGGACCGCTATAAGCACCGCGGGCATCTCTTACCTCCCCGGAAATCGTGTCACATGAGAAAAAGCTCCTTGTATGGAACGCTCTCCTGTTGGACACGCCCACTCCTGTTGAAACTCGCACTGGCTGGTTCTAAGCCACGCCCCTTTTTAAAGAGCGCTTTGAACAGATAAGGAAAGCCACACCCTGTCGTTCCAGAACCCCCCCAGGGCACGCCCCCTGGTGTCCGTGGCCGGAGAGCCGCGCCCATTCTTCTGGTGGCACGCTGCAGAACACAGTGCAGTCAAAAGTTTACATACCCCAGTGGAAATTTATAATTTCAAGAAATTTCTCGTGACCAAAGATTTCTAGGAACAATCTTTTGTAGCAGAAGTTTTGCTTTTGTGGATGAGGAAAAAAATGCTCTTTTATTGAGATTTGACATCTAACAATACACCCATTCTTTTTTCATCCATTTTACGTTTCATTTAAAATACATTTAAAAACACCAAGATAATTGTGCTTTGTACAAGGTTAAAAAGTAAATAAAACCGAAACAAAAAGACTACATAAAACCGGGGGCACCGTTCAATGAGGAAAACAAAGTTACTCCGCTTTCACACTGTATACGCCGTTTAAAAAAATAACAAACTCCTACGCGCTGCCTTGCATGTGGAAGAGATTCCCGGGAGTGGTCGCATCACCTTCATTTCAAGAAGATAACGCATTTTCCAAACTCAACGCCACTCAGATTTTGACCACCTGCCAGAATTTTGGCGTTTCGTTTGATCTCTGCAGTGACAGTACCGCATTAGAGAGATTGGGCCAGTTTAGCTGGAGGGAGCCGTACACGCTTTTTTTGTCAAATTCACTCCAGCGGTCTCACTGCGGTGAGCAGGTAGACAAACTCTTGGCCCATATCAAAGCTAGCAGGTTTTTTTTTTTTAAATCCATCACAACAAAAGGTTGAAAGAGATGCATTTCAAAGCCGTGTTAGCATCTTGTGAACTTGTCCATTGGCGTCTTCAGCCATGGTCCTCCAAGCAGACCAGGATTTCCTTTCAAGCAGGAGTTTGAAACGGGCGTTGCTTTTCAGCACACATTGGGTAGCACACCCTGCCAGACAGACAGACCTCAGAGTGCCACTAGACTGACCACTCTAGTCTGTGCTCATCACCCACACTGCAACACAGTGTATAACAACTGGATAGACTGGGATATACTAATTACCCTAGAAGCTTCTAGAAGCTTTGTTTTAATTAAGGGGCAGGTGGGTGAGCGAGGGGAAATCTCAGCCATGGCCATCTCTGGTCTTTCCTCTTCAGAACTGGTCATGCGGGTCCTTTAAATACCTAAGCAG